>NW_027108576.1:196819-200914 GCF_000696795.3 Halyomorpha halys
AACTTTTATTGCTAGGTGGTCTTTACAGGAATTCACAAAAATGTAATTTTTTTCAAAGGTTAAGACCTCACGACATTTCTTCTGAAGATACCTAGTTAGTTACTAACGCTGAAGTCTGCTTAATCTTGTCCATTGGAAGGCTCATCCCTCTTTAATAATTAAATATTAAATCCTGTTGAATATATGTTTGTTTATAAGATAAAATACATCAAACTAAGGATGAAATTCTGTGAGACTCGAAAAATTACAATCCCTTACTGGACTCCCTAAAAGTAATTTAGCTTAAAACTAATTCTTCAACTGAGTCTAATGAAAATATGAATCACATGGGACTCTATAAGGTATAGGCTAATTAGTTAGTTAATTAGTTAATAGATGTATTGTTATTTATACATCTATTAACTAAGAGTAGAGACACGATTTAAATTTATTAATAGTTTAAATTTTTATTTATTTCAAAGAGGTTTATTTAAAATACATCAAAACTTTATTGTTTATGTTAATAAAATTATTAATCTAATGTTTATTAATGTGATTTCGCTTTGATATTTATTAAGAGCAATGTATGTAGGAATGAAAGACCCCCTGCGATGGGCGTCATCCCCTAACAATTATCCAAAGAATCAATTGACAATAAATTGAGTACCCGCATCGCCTGTTAGAGCAAAGGCTTTCATGTCGTAAAATATTAATGCTTCTACAGCCTCACCATCTAACATTATTATTAAAACCACTAAATTCTACATATCACTTAATTTTGTATATTCAATAATAATCAAGTACTCATCTTAATTTTGATAGAAAATAATAGACAAAAATACTAAATGGAATTAAATTTAAGAAATTTCTTAGTTTTTCTAACTGAAAAAAATTAAAATTATTTTGTATTTTTTTATACAATACAGTTATGCACTATTAGAATTCCAACACTGATTTTATTTTGGATTTATTTTAGTAGCGATTCGACCTGGGCTATACATTGATAGTTAAACATAATTTAAGACCATTGGGAACGTGACACAATTTCTGAATTACTATCACACAATCAGCGATTAAAACAATAGAAATGTATTAACATAAAAAAAGAGTTATTGCATCTTGTGTATATACATATCGTATAACGATATGCAAATACGGTATGCTAAGTGATTCTGTAGACTTGAAAAGTAACTAGTATAAATCATCTCAAAGATTTAATCAGATAACAATTTGTTGGAAACGATGTAAATATATGGAAAATAATGAACAAAAAACAAAATAAACATTTTTTTTTCGAAATTATTATAATAGGTAACGTTTTCTCGAACATCCTCAAGGCCAGAGTATTATATACTCAATGTAGACCACTCACTATGTGCATTATTTTGCTCCTATAACCCTGAATGGTACACAAAGTTTGGAAAAATCTTTTGCAGATATACTAATACCTTAAATAAAATTAATTTTGTTGTGTTTAATACATTTTGACCAGGATGTTCCTCGATAATTTATAAATGCAACCACAGTTTATTATCCATCACTTCTTTGGTTTTATTGTATTTTCTCATTTTCACATGAGTGAAATTTCACTGGGTGAAATGTTAAAAATATCTTTTTTAATTTAAAGTGACTTGGAGATTCAAAAGGGGATAAATCCAAATTTTAAAATCCCAGGTATCCCCAAAATATGGTTAATTCAGAGACTTGTCACCGTAAAACCGAACTTTGAACGTAAAATTGGATTGAATTTATCAGAATTAGAATCTGTGCCCCTAAAATCCAGAAGGGTCAAGGGTGCAGTACTTCGTAAGGAAGTACTGTTACTAGATCAACGGTTGTGCTAGGAGGATTTGTATTTATTACGTATTGGATATCCAAAAGAGAATTAATCCAAATTTGAAAATCTCAGATATCTAACGTAAGATTGGATTGGATTTAGTAATGACGGTATTGAGGACTTAAGTATGAATATGAGATTACTCCTTTTAGGATTAAAAATTATATATAATAAAGGAATTAAAAATTTAGCATATTTTTTAATAAATCCCTTAATTAAACATAATGTTTGATCAAATCAAGTGTAACTCTTACATTAACCATGTAAGGTCTACCATACCGATCTAGTATGGAATAAATCAATAAATATAATAGTTCAGCATAAATTTATTATTGATTTAACTAATTTTCAGCCTAACTAGCTACAGCAACGAAAAACTTCATTTAACCTTCCCATCATCTTATTGTTTATAGTAACACCAAGTAAAAAAGAGGTAAAATTATTTAATTAATACATATTACATTTTTCAAGAAATAATTAATATAAAATGGAAAAAATAAAAGTACCTTTACCTGAATTTTCGTTTGATGGTATTATACATTTCTATTAATAGTGCAATTCAGTGACTTACAAACTATTGAGCGTTGTCATAAGCAAAATTAATTTATTATTAATAACTTGATATCAATCCAATTCAAGATTGTATTATATTTGTTCGATTTTAAATTATTTTATTAATTTTTTTTAATGAAAGCAGGACTGATGGCCAGTGTAAAACAGAGCCATTCATTTAAATAGAATTAAGAATGATGTAATATGCCAAAATTATCTGACATGACTGTTAAGCAATACCTTCTTTAATTTTTGATTTATGTATTGTTGTAAAATAATTGTGAATTCTTGTAGATTTTGTACCTGAGGATGCATTGTTATTGTTAGGCCAAAAAGTAGTGAAATCAGAAATAAAAAAAAAAAATCAAATAAATTTATAGTGACTTATGAGCACATTTTAAATTGATTCACATAACTGCCTTCACCTAAGAAATTATTATATTTTTTTCATTGTTTCCTCAAAACTTTTCATTCAAAACATGTTCATTCTTGAAATAATAACATAAATAAATTGTAAAATTAGAGCATCGGAGTCATTGAAGAAATTAATAATGATCGATGAGCATTTACTCGACAACATGCCTTATTCTACTACAACCGCGTTTGTTGAAAGTAGACAAGGAGTGGAGGGAATATTCGGTGTTCAGAGTGGCTATTTGAAAATGCTAAGCCGAATCCACACGTTTGCAGCAAATCCTAAATTCCTACAGATGCTTGTTAAACAAATAAAGTAACCAACGTCGTTATTCATACGCTTGTGAGTGACTTTGAATGTCTTTATAATTGCAGATTGTTACTTTTTTAAATAAAAAATTAAGCTGATATAATCGAAAAGATTTGAAACAATTCATTTCCACACAATTGATAGAATTTTGAAATATACATCTTAAAATAAAGTTAATTAATGTTCCGTAGAAGGAGAAATTCTTTAATTAATTAAAACACAGAAGGCGCCCATATTTACCTGTTGGCAGCTTTTAAACAATATCAATGAAGCACAAACGCCTGTATACATTACAAATGCTCTTATTTGAGTTTTGCTTCAAAACCGAAGCTTGGCGGATCTGCCACTAATTCAGCCTAATTTGTAGCAGCCAAACCGAATTTTCCATTGCACATGCGCGGATTTTCCATTGTTGGGCAAATGCATAGCAACATAGAACAACATTACAAGCAAGGCAGGAGTGTTGTAGAGCAGCTCCAGAGGATCTGGCTCCAGGACCGCCGCAAAGGTCCTCAAATGGGCGAAAGATAAAGGAGCTTAGGAAGGCAGGGCACAAAAACCGGTTCTCCACGCGGAAACTACCGCGAGGTCAACGCTCTCTGTCTTGTTCGCTTCGATATTTCCTTCACTACCTTCGCCCCTCTCAAGTTATATAAGTTCAACATCCCTGTCTTTCCAGCCCTGTCGCATTTAGCAAGTTATTACTATACCTAACTATTTTCCTTGTTAGGTAGATGGTAAACATGACCTACCTAAGGTATCAACAACTGTAGCTCACTTAATATCCAATCAATAGACCTGAAACTTTTCCTACAGCTAGAGTAAGCGATCTACTTTCAAAATAAAATAAGGAAATCGATTCAGAAGGAAGTTTAGGAGGAATTTTGAGTGATTACCCAATCCATTATCAATACTTAATTTTCTTTTGTTTCAACTTTATTTTTTTACCAAGGAAAAGTCAGAATTCAAGCTCAACACAATTCAAATCATAAAAAAAAAAAAA
>NW_027108576.1:202724-205454 GCF_000696795.3 Halyomorpha halys
AAAAAAAAAATCAAATAAATTTATAGTGACTTATGAGCACATTTTAAATTGATTCACATAACTGCCTTCACCTAAGAAATTATTATATTTTTTTCATTGTTTCCTCAAAACTTTTCATTCAAAACATGTTCATTCTTGAAATAATAACATAAATAAATTGTAAAATTAGAGCATCGGAGTCATTGAAGAAATTAATAATGATCGATGAGCATTTACTCGACAACATGCCTTATTCTACTACAACCGCGTTTGTTGAAAGTAGACAAGGAGTGGAGGGAATATTCGGTGTTCAGAGTGGCTATTTGAAAATGCTAAGCCGAATCCACACGTTTGCAGCAAATCCTAAATTCCTACAGATGCTTGTTAAACAAATAAAGTAACCAACGTCGTTATTCATACGCTTGTGAGTGACTTTGAATGTCTTTATAATTGCAGATTGTTACTTTTTTAAATAAAAAATTAAGCTGATATAATCGAAAAGATTTGAAACAATTCATTTCCACACAATTGATAGAATTTTGAAATATACATCTTAAAATAAAGTTAATTAATGTTCCGTAGAAGGAGAAATTCTTTAATTAATTAAAACACAGAAGGCGCCCATATTTACCTGTTGGCAGCTTTTAAACAATATCAATGAAGCACAAACGCCTGTATACATTACAAATGCTCTTATTTGAGTTTTGCTTCAAAACCGAAGCTTGGCGGATCTGCCACTAATTCAGCCTAATTTGTAGCAGCCAAACCGAATTTTCCATTGCACATGCGCGGATTTTCCATTGTTGGGCAAATGCATAGCAACATAGAACAACATTACAAGCAAGGCAGGAGTGTTGTAGAGCAGCTCCAGAGGATCTGGCTCCAGGACCGCCGCAAAGGTCCTCAAATGGGCGAAAGATAAAGGAGCTTAGGAAGGCAGGGCACAAAAACCGGTTCTCCACGCGGAAACTACCGCGAGGTCAACGCTCTCTGTCTTGTTCGCTTCGATATTTCCTTCACTACCTTCGCCCCTCTCAAGTTATATAAGTTCAACATCCCTGTCTTTCCAGCCCTGTCGCATTTAGCAAGTTATTACTATACCTAACTATTTTCCTTGTTAGGTAGATGGTAAACATGACCTACCTAAGGTATCAACAACTGTAGCTCACTTAATATCCAATCAATAGACCTGAAACTTTTCCTACAGCTAGAGTAAGCGATCTACTTTCAAAATAAAATAAGGAAATCGATTCAGAAGGAAGTTTAGGAGGAATTTTGAGTGATTACCCAATCCATTATCAATACTTAATTTTCTTTTGTTTCAACTTTATTTTTTTACCAAGGAAAAGTCAGAATTCAAGCTCAACACAATTCAAATCATAAAAAAAAAAAAAATAGTGCAGAAGGTAGTAAGTAATATTATAAGAATAAAGTTAGGATGTTACTCTTATTCTGAACACAGATACACCCTATCAAGTCTGCAGGCATACCCATCACACAATTGCTGAAAGTCCTCTTGACAAATGAAACAAACCCTGCTCGTGTTCTTACTCCGATAATTTGGAGTTGGAAACTAATTTCTGTAACCCGCAAAATATTCAATCAATGTAACAAAACCCCTTCCGCGTCATGATTATCCTTGCACTAAGTTCTAGTCAGACAGGATTCGTCGTCCTTTGAAGATTGGGGGAGATAGCAATATTTTCACCATGTTCATGAGCGATTATGTGGACGTTTCTGCCTCCTTTCTTTTTGCTAAAACTTCTTGTACTACAAATTACTAACAAAACAGTATTGTTAACATGAAAAATATAACTTGAATAGAGCTCGAAAACAACAAGAACCAAAAGGTGTCCTTATATGGAATACCTAGGAATAGATAGGCCATATTAGAGTAACCCTCTGCTTTTACGTTTTTTTTAAGTATATCCACTTCCTGCATACATGAGAACTTACCCCAAAAATAGCAGCGACTTACGCCCTTTGACTTTAAGCAGAACCCATTCTGCCATAACTTCCTATAGTTATAATGTCTTGCCCACGTATAGTTACAGATCCTTACTCTTTTTTTTCAATAATCCTATCTTTTTATTATTTTTCAGTAATAAGCCATTATGGGACCTAGCCACCAACCTTATATCATTGTTTTTTCATCTTCTCGTTTATTTTGCAAATCTATAGCAGTCCATAGATCTATTATGGTCCTAGTCAGACAGGATTTGTCGTCCTTTGAAGATGATTATTGGGGAGATAGTAATATTTTCACCATGTTCATGAGCGATTATGTGGACGTTTCTGCATCCTTTCTTTTTGCCAAAATTTCTTGTACTACAAATTACTAACGAAACAGTATTGTTAATATGAAAAATATAACTTGAATATAGCTCAAAAACAACAAGAACCAAAAGGTGTCCTTAGGAATACCTAGGAATAGATAGGCCATATTAGAGTAACCCTCTGCTTTTACTAAAGTATATCCACTTCCGGCATGATGGGACCTAGACCATACTTGAGCCACCAACGTTATATCATTGTTTTTTCATCTTCTCGTTTATTTTGCAAATCTACAGCAATCCATAGATCTATATATGGATCTATTATTGACGATATTGAATATACATGATTGTAAAGGACAGATTAAACAAGATGTTAGGCAAAGCATACGCTAATATACTATAAGCAATGGTTGCCAATCGGTTTCCATTAGTCAGCGAACAAGAGGTGGGTGAAGAGACCTTTGGTTACGGAGCC
>NW_027108576.1:205504-206283 GCF_000696795.3 Halyomorpha halys
TGAATAGAGCTCGAAAACAACAAGAACCAAAAGGTGTCCTTATATGGAATACCTAGGAATAGATAGGCCATATTAGAGTAACCCTCTGCTTTTACTAAAGTATATCCACTTGCTGCATACATGAGAACTTACCCCAAAAATAGCAGCGACTTACGCCCTTTGACTTCAAGCAGAAATAATGTCTTACCTACGAATAGAAACAGATCCTTATTCTTTTTTTTTCAGTAATCCTATCTTCGTATTATTTTTTAGTACTAAGTCATGATAGGACCTAGGCCATATTTAAACCACCCACCTTATATCATTGGTTTTCCATCTTCTCGTTTATTTTGCAAATATATAGCAGTCCATAGATATGGATATAGCAGTCCAGATATATGGATCTATTATTGACGAAATTGAATATACATATAAAGGATGGATTAATCAAAATGTTAGGCAAAGTATACGCTGGTATACTGTAAGCAGTGGTTGCCAATCGGTTTTCAATGGTCAGCGGACAAGAGGTGGGTGAAGAGACCTTTGGTTACGGAGCCGCGATAGGATCCAGCAACACCTATATTGTTAGAACTGCTTTGTTGCTTACCTTCTGTCTTAGTAACCATTAAACTTTTAAGCTACCTAATTTTTTTTTTAATTTGCCATTGTGGGTCCCCTTTGCAGCTAGTCAAGAATACGGCAAATACGTAGTTCAAATTCTGGCTTAGTGGATCGCAGACTTCTACGGATTGCGAACCACTCATTTATACTAATATATAAAGCCGAAGAGTTCGTTTTTT
>NW_027108576.1:207805-209717 GCF_000696795.3 Halyomorpha halys
TATGGTTTTGTTTATTTATGTTGTTCTTTGCTGACCGCACCCCCCGACAAACTTCTTCAAGCATTAATCTACGGTCAACTATCTACACCTCATTATAATTAGAAAATATTCAAAAAGCAAATATGATTGTTGTTTTTTAACTTCTTTGGCTTACAAAACATCTTGTTTTATTTCTACCATAATTTATTTAAATAAAAATCATTTTTGAGAAATAATATATAGAGAGAAACTTCGTTTAAAAAGTTGTTCTGCCCAAATGTATTGGGTTGCTAGTTACACATCATACTTTTAACTAGTAAAACAGTTTCTTTTTGAAACTTTTAATATAAAGGCATGGTGTAATTAATTTAAAATATAGAGTGGAATGGGGTTTTTCTCTTGTCATTAGTCAACCCTGTGGATCCTTGAGCTCTCCTGGGGTCCACTCGGCCTAATTGGGGAAAAAATTGACGGTTGATTGTGATATTGAAAAAATCACCTCCTAGTATAACCGTTGTTTTAAAAACGATACTTACTTAGTACAGAACCCCTGAACCTTTATGGGTAGTAGTGGTTCACATTATTATTATTATTATTATTATTATATTTTAAAAATACACAGTAAAGATATGTAACACTAAATAAGAATACAAGAACAACAAAAGATATGTAACAGTAAACCAGAACACAAGAACAACAAAAGCTGTGTCTTTGTTAATGATTGCCTTAATTCGATTATATTTGTTTATTTTTATAGAAAATTTAATTCCCTTACTACAAAACTAAGATGGACTTGAGTATGAGTCATGCGGTATAAAATTTGGTTTTCTTCATAAAAATGTGAAAAACAACAGGAAAATTATGAAGTGTTTTTGAATGATTATTTTTAAGTTTCGAATAAAAAAATCAAAGAAAGAAAACAGATTAGAACAAGGAAAAATTTGTATTTGTTTTGGTGCTTTGAAATAGTCATTTGAAAACACTTTACAATTTTCCTCATCTTCATAAATGGCCGAATCGTACTGATTATCGGCCGCCATTTTGAAATAAAATGTGGACTCTAAAAATATTTATATTTCGTCGTTAGTGGTGAAGGCATTGGTTTGATGACGTAATAACGGTGCATTATTTAGCGTACCAAAAAAAAAATCTTTGAGAAATGATAATTAATTATGTAAATAAAATAAAAATATTGATTATAAGTACATATGTATTTGCTCAAAATTTCGTACCCAGTTATTCATTCTTTCCATGGAAGATAGATAATTAGGGAGATGGAGAAAAAAATAATGTTTAAATTATGTTAGCTAGGAAGCCCAAAGCAAGGTAGCAGGATTGATAAAAGATTTTTCAGAGGAAACAGTTCTAAAGGAGATGGTTTCTGATTTGGTAGGTTGTGATCTTGTTTTAAGTGGTGGTTAAAAGAACACAGATTGAGGGGGTAAAGCATAGAGGATGTTTTTTGGTTGATATGGATTAAAACAAGAAGGAATTATCTGATGATATTGGGATAAAGCCACTCTTGTTGTGAATACCAATGAGATATGTAAGAACGTCTGGGAATCTCGACAAAGAATCTTATAACATGATTCATTAACCTTTTTAGGCTCATTTCTTGCTCGCCAGAATGCCCTCCTACACTAAGCATCCGTAGTTAAGTGGGAGAGCATGAATGATCATATAATTATCATAAGAAATAAAAATGGCTTGGGTGCTTCACGACATAAGTTAATTGTAAGCATGGGAAGGCTTGGTCCCAACGAGTCCCAATGGGCTGTCAATTAAATGATGGAGTGAAGTGGTCCTTGAAGGGAATAACATTTGGCGGACCATTTATCTCGGGGAGTGTGGGTCACGTGACCCGCATCATCCCCTATCACTTCTGGGTGTCCTATTAGCAACCCTTATGGGGGTGCAATCGATGCTATTTTTT
>NW_027108576.1:209767-210543 GCF_000696795.3 Halyomorpha halys
CCCTAATTAGGTTTTACTTTTTCTCATAAATTTCTGGTGTTATTCATTTAATTTGTCATGTGTATGGAACATGCATATAAAAGCAAAATATAGTGCGCGTGGAATTGCGGGGTACAGTTGCTCAAGATAAAAGTATTAATTAGATACCGATACTTTACCATAATACAATTATAGGGCGATGTGCTATATTTATATATTTTGTTCTTGAGGTGAAATATGCTATGGTTATGGTTTGCATTAGTGTGCTTTTTTTGTGTTATCTCTATTATTTGATTTTAATTTCTATTATTTGATGTTATTTGAAAAATCAAAAATCATAGCATCAATAATCAACAAAAAACTTGTATTTTTCTATTTTTTCGAAAATTCGTATTTAAGGGTTTCTTACAGTGCTAAAAACAAGGATCGAGTTTGCTTCACTCCCAAAAAATCATTTACCACACTTTTCTTATTCTTCACAAATAAAAAAAATTTGAAAGACATTGAAATGGATTGAAAATTTAATAAAATATTAAAAACTGAACCTACGTATCCAATAACCAAAAACCAACAAATACGATATTTTTGTGTTTTATTCAACATTTTTTCCAAGAATTTTGATTTTGCAACATACACCCAGGGTATAGTGTTCCTCTTACCACTATTAGATATAGATATAGCCTTGGGTTTCTTGTGAATTGATTAGTAACCATTAAACTTTTAAGCTACCTAATTTTTTTTTTAATTTGCCATTGTGGGTCCCCTTTGCAGCTAGTCAAGAATACGGCAAATACGTA
>NW_027108576.1:210894-212168 GCF_000696795.3 Halyomorpha halys
ATTTGAAAAATCAAAAATCATAGCAACAAAAATCAACAAAAAACTTGTATTTTTCTATTTTTTTGAAAATTCGTATTTAAGGGTTTCTTACAGTATTAAAAACAATTATCGAGTTTGCTTCACTCCCAAAAAATCATTTACCACACTTTTCTTATTCTTCAAAAATAAAAAAATTTGAAAGACATTGTAATGAACTGAAAATTTAATAGAATATTAAAAACTGAACCTAGGTATCCAATAACCAAAAAACCAACATATACGATATCTTTGTGTTTTATTCAACATTTTTTTCAAGAATTTTGATTTTGCAACATACACCCAGGGCAAAGTGTTCCTATTACCACTATTAGATATAGATATAGCCTTGGGTTTCTTGTGAATTGAACAAAATTACTAATAAAGCTTATGAAACAAAATACAAAAAATCTGTTATGTCCCTTATCGGATATATTGGTTCAATTTATCTTGCCAAATCCTAAATAATAATAATGTATTCGTAATTTTTTTTATTTTTAATAAATACATTAATTGATATCAAATTTTCAACTTCAAAATCTTTTTTCATCCTTAAATATAGCAAGCATTTTTAGTACCAATATTGTCTGATTGTTTAGGGATTACTATATAGCAATAATATTGTTAATAAAGCTTTCTTGTTTTTGTCGTTATTTAAATTCAATATTGAATTTTAAAAACATTTTATCCAACAAGTTAAATAAAAATGATTTCATCCTAAAACCCACATTGAAGACTATCTCTACGGTACTCCTAGAAGAACAGTTATGGCCGTGCAGGTATCGCAATGAGTGCCGTGTTGCAAATGCCAGATGTTTACCCCAAGCCGGTGAAAGGTCAATCTGCAAGAAGCTGTTCTAGAAGAGAAACTAAACTTGCTTTGGAACACATAGATATCATTTTGCGGGTATCTAAGGAAATGAATGAATAAAAAATTTATGAATATATGAAAAATTATTCTGGGAAATTCAGGCTCCTAAGAATCACCAAAATTACTACTTAGGCACAATTTTTTGGTTCCTCGATGATAAATTAATTATAGCACTAAAAAAAAATTAAATAACTAATAAATAGTTACACCATACGAATAATTTAAATTATATAATTCAACTATTGGCCAGTCACCAAATGGCAATATAATGTGGAAATAAGTACGTGAAAGTATTTATTAATGAATGGCATGCTATGTAGAAAATTAGAAATTAACTTGTCTCTTTACGAAATTTTGTAATCACTCTGTACATGTTTAATTAGAAAAT
>NW_027108576.1:216333-216856 GCF_000696795.3 Halyomorpha halys
TCTGGGTGTCCTATTAGCAACCCTTATGGGGGTGCAATCGATGCTATTTTTTAAGTTATTAACATCTTGTTCAACGGCTCAATTCTGAATGAATAGAACGTTTTGTTCTATTATTGCATAATTATCTTTATAAATAAACGTGGATTTATTTATTTTATCGAATAACCGATTATATTGATATGTAACATTCAACCAGAACACAACAACAACAAAAGCTGTGTCTTTGTTAATGATTGCCTTAATTCGATTATATTTGTTTATTTTATAGAAAATTTAATTCCCTTACTACAAAACTAAGATGGACTTGCGTATGTGTCATGCGGTATAAAATTTGGTTTTCTTCATAACAATAAGAAAAACAACAGGAAAATTATGAAGTGTTTTTGAATGATTATTCCAAAGTATCGAATAAAAAAATCAAAGAAAGAAAACAGATTAGAACAAGGAAAAATTTGTATTTGTTTTGGTGCTTTGAAATAGTCATTTGAAAACACTTTACAATTTTCCTCATCTTCATAAATGG
>NW_027108576.1:218578-221154 GCF_000696795.3 Halyomorpha halys
TATATATTTGAAAGCTGAAGGTTATTTTCTATGTTTTTATATCGAAGAGGAATCAATCTATAATTTGTATATTGTTGGTGTATGGTTCAGGATGTGTCTGCGATTTTATGTACATAAGTGGACTCTATGGCTAGCCACAGTCACCGTATGGACTGCCTCAGTATAGGTCAGACTATTCATTCTCCGAGGAGGCGTTTTTTATTTAATTTCTGGATATAAGTTTTGTTAAAGAAAAGTTTTAATTTTTATTAATTTTCGTTTTCTTTTATATCGTTAATTGCCATTATTCTTTATTATTACTATAAAAGAGTATTTTTTTGTTATAATTTATATAAATATGTATAATTTCATCTTATATGTATGTTTTTCTTTGTTTTGTAAAATAGTTGATTCTCCTTCATTTAATTTATTCTCTATTATTAATTCCACTACGATCACCAAAGAGGCAAAACCGGGTGGTAAAGCGATTCGGAAAATTCTTTTTAAAATTGGAATCCGTTCGCAACAGTGTTGAACGCAGAAATATTAGTAATAAAGGGCGAGTAAGTTTATCCAAAATGTAATTCAGTGAGATTATACAGAGTATAACTGGAAATTATTCATTTTTACTAGTTTATTTCATTTTGACTGCTAAAATACCCTAATGAAGCAAGATTTTCCTGCAAATTCATTGTAGATTACGAAAATGGTGGTAAAAGTTGAAAAATCTTCAGTTACAGTTGGGAATTTTGGATTTCTGTGGGACAAAAACATGGTTTTCTTGGAAACTTAAAAAAAAAAAATCATATCTTGACAATGGATTGAGATAGGAACTTGATGTTAGTGGTATTGAACTACATTTTTGGAAAACGAAACTCCCTTTATTACTTTCCTCGTGAACTATCCTGTATAGAATCATTAAATTATAAAGCTTTTTTTATTCTGTATCGTGTTCATTTTACGTTTTGTCAACACGAAAAGAATTGAAGTGACTTACTGGCTGTAAATTTATATAATGTTATTTTTATGCTTTAAGATAATTCAACAATGTTGGACTAAATTATCAGTTTTTATTTATTTATTGTGATAAATAATTCGATTTGGATGTTATTTGAAATTTAGCTTGTATTAAATGTTAAAAATCTGCAATATTTTTGGATTTATTGAGAGAGTACAAAAGAGATATTTAAAAACAAATTCTCTGCTGGTAAAGGCTTCAAAGAAAATAAAACCACCGGAAAAAAATTGTGGCAGTCTTGGAAACTGAAACTTCTGGAAATAAAATAACTTGTTAAAATATTATTAATAATGATGTTTATTTTACAAACATACAATAACGTTTTTGTTTATTTATTTTTCTTATTTAATTATAATTATTAAGTAATGTTTTATTTAATTACACTATTCATTTGTGAAATTATGTGTTGCTATGAAAGCAAATGTTGATTTCGTTGGCTTGTGATTGCTAAAATAAGAAAATTAAAAATTTGATTAAATGCTTTCAATATGTTTTGCAAATACTTCATCAAATGCACCAACTCTTCTTGTAGTACTTTTTAGTGGTGAGTTTATGATTCATAAAAGTACTTTATCATGTTAAAAATCTATTAATGTTTTAGATTTTGTCTCCAAAATTTATATTGAAATTTCAACTTAATATTGGAATTAGATGTAAATTTCCATATTTCCCTATTAATTGAGAACCTTGTGTATATGGCAAAAGTACTATGTGTATGAAGCGTATGAAGAGATAAGAATAACACTTCGTCCGCCTGATAGGTTTCTGCTTCATTTAAATCTCCTAAAAATGTACTGTTTGCTGCTATGTATTCTTTATTTTATATCCATGTGCTTTGCGACTATGTGCGAATAATTTTGTCTTCGATATATTTTAACATCTCCTGATCTTATTTTGGGGGTATTACTATAATTACTTACCCTAGCAATATGAAAGAGTTTAGGACGCGAATATTCTACAATCAAAAATGGCTACCCTTGCGGGTAATGAAGTTATATTAATTAGTCGAAATATAAAAATTCACTGGCTTAACCTCTCTCAGGCCTCTAAAGCAACCGATACTCCTACAAACACCAGTGTTTTGCACCAAAAATAAAATATATGCATACGCACGTCTATTTTTATTTATACACATAGATTTAAGACATGTATATTGAGATCCTGATGTAATTTTAAGTCTTTTTTAATTTATTCAATCCATTCATTAGCTCTATTTCGTAAACAAAATCTCAACTCCTTCTTGGAGGTGATCTGCCATTTTCCATGCAACTACCCTCAAGCTTACTCCCTTAGTATTCCGCCCTAAATATCTTTCCAACGGAGGCGTTTTAATGTACTAATCTATTTCTCTCAAAATTTTTTTTCTGGACCATTTAAGTTTCGACAAGGTGTTTGTTTACGCACGTAAACATTTTATTTCTCAAGCCATGTAGGAATCGCAGGGAATGAACTGGCCGACCACGCTGCAAGAGAAGCACTCGCGCTTCCGGGACGGGGTAAAGCAATTTTAACTCCGTCAGAGATATGCAGGCCTCTTGTAAAGGAAGTCAAAGATAAATGGCAATCTTTGTGGAACGAA
>NW_027108576.1:225143-232313 GCF_000696795.3 Halyomorpha halys
AATATTTAACTTTATTTATTTAATTAATACTCCCTTTATTATGGTTTAACTGTATTTCGAAATTAAATATTTTTAATAAAGCCAACTAAAAATATAAAATAAATTGGAAATCCATAACATTTTCGTATCCTATCGTTTTAGTGTTTAAAACCCTCACATATTGTGTTACTAACGAGCTATAGCTAGGGTTATTTTACTGTAATATCAGTATTACTAAAAGATTGAATAAATAAAAAAATCAAATGAATGAATAATAAAATTATTCATATATATTTTTATTTCTTGTTTCAGGCTGGTTGTATTTATCAATTCTAATAAAATGAGCTCGTTTATCCCCAAAATTCTTTATTAATTCATTTTAAATATCCAACTTTTTGGCCAAACTTGACTTTATTAAGGAAAATCTAAACATTTGTTTCACAGACTTAAAAAAAAAATCATCATATCAGGTTCTATTCTCATTAATCACTAAAAAAGTAGCAGGATATCCTGCCACGTCTAATATAATTCAGTCAAATTAACCCTTATTTGTCTGCTAGTTCATTCTTTTATTTTCAAATTTTATAATAATACAAAAGTTGAACTTTGTTATAATACTATCAACAGTTGAATTTTGTTATAATACTATTATCAGTGGAATTTTGTTATAATACCATCAACAATTGAATTTTGTTACAATACTACAAACAGTTGAATGTTGTTATAATACCATCAACAGATGATTGTTTTTATAATACTATCAGCATTTGAATTTTGTTATAATACTATCAACAGTGGATAGTAGTTAAACAAAATTAATATAATCAGAAATATTTGATAAATATAGGTCAATTTGACTATAATATATTAAACATGGGCTGAATAGCCTGCTCCTTTTTTTTGAGTCTATGAAACTAGCGTTAAGTTTGTTCTTGATAATGGCCAGTTTGGCCGAGAAGTTGCATATTTAAAATTAATTAATTGTGACTAGTGATTATTTTATTTTTATTATCATTTTATTTTATTTATTTATTTTTTTCATGTCCATAGTTTGATTATGTTCATTTTCTTTATCCTTATGTTTGTATATATTTTAAGAGAGATTTTATTTATTTTTTTTTTCATTTATTTATTTATTTTTCATTCTTATTTTATTTTATTCTAGTAAGAATGTGATCATTTATCACTTTACCCATTGCCCACAAGGGTGTGGCAGATTCTAATATCTATCAATAAATAATGTTCGATTAAAAAAAAAAATTAATTAATTAAGAATGTTGAGGTTATGTTGATATATTTTATTATATTATGTTATTAATTTTACCAGCTATAGATGTCTGATAAGTCGCATTATTTTCTTCATAGTTACGGTAATACTACTATAGCAGCTACCTTCAATAATTATAAATAACGTGCAATTATTAATATGAAGATTTAGTTTAAGATTGGTGACAGATACATTTAACTAAAAAATTTTAAATCTAGATAAGCTCATTTGAAGATACAAATCCGGCGAGTCACCTAAAAGACGTTTCTTTATGTATGAAATTTTAATTTTTAATAGTAAAATTTCACGTCCCACTAAACAAAAAAACTTAGGGCTGAAAGTGTGATGTATAGAATGTGTCCCTGAAAGAGAAATTACCCTTGGTGACGGCCTGCTTGCGTCTCCAAAATTGATGCGATCAAAGTCACCAAATTTGGTCCAGTCAAATGTGGAAAAATTCAAGTCATGGGATTTGGTATGATTCCGTATGTTTTTTGAGGTGTTAAAAGCCGAATTTTTAGTTTTCATATTATAATTTTTTTTTTACATCCAACAGGTAGAGCTGGAGCAAGTTCGAAATTAAAGAAATTTGTGTATTCTATAATATATAGCGTTCTTCTTCGGATTCCTCATAATATATCCATTTCTGGAAGAAACTCATTATTAATTAATAGTGCATAATGAGAGCATTCAATTTACTATAGAACTCGTGTAGAAGGTGTGAGTGTGAGCAGCCAGTTGCTAAGAAGTCCGAACTAGGAGGCGTATTTCAGTCGTAGTTTCCACACTCGAGTTAATAGATTTTTTTTCTTAGGCCGTTACAATTTGGATTCCGGTTATATATTCGAAAAAAACTTTCACTTTATCTGACCTCAATTTATATGAGAGTAATAAAATATAGATTCGAGATATAAGCTGGTTAATGGTCTGACTTTAATTGTAATGCTAGAGCTTATGTTGCAATCAAATAAAAAATATGAAGAAATTTTGGTGAAATTATGCAAATGTGCCTTGTAAACCTAACTATCGGAAAGAACTAAGCTTATTATTCCCATTCTCTAGCACATCAATATTAATCCTAAAGGAGAAGCAGTTTGGTTTTATGCGCTCGAGGAAGCGAGAGAGACCAAGCATAAGATTTTATAGCCAGCTAATATAGAGACAGTGAGTGAAAGGCTGTGACGTGACAAGATGGCGGTGGAGAACTGGTTTCCGGCGCCCCCTCTTCTCCCGTCCGGGTTCGGTTAATGACTTGCTATCCTCCCACATTTCCGTCTGAGGAAAACTCCAAGACTCCTCCGTGGTACCATTGAAGATACGCTATGTTACCCATACAAGTTAGACTGAGGAACATGAGAAAGAGAGGGAGGTTGGTTCTGGAGACTTTTCCACTACTTTCAATATTACCTTAGGCATTGGATACCAGTAAAAAATAAAATTATTTAAAAAATCTAGAGCAGTTCGCGCATCATATATTTACCATTTACTACTCTACTTAGAGTTTAACTTAATCATCCCTCATTTCAAAAAAGATATTCCAATATATTCACTGTAACAATGATTTTCCTTATTTATTTTCCAAATAAAACTTTCAGATGACAGATTGACTAACTCCAATTTCAACATTTTTCAGAAAATTACTTTTAATAACATTTCTCGTTGTAAAAATTAAGATAAGCTTCGAAATTCATGAGTTCAAATAATCAAGCCTCGCAAAATGATCAGTTGAAAAAAAAGATAAGTCGTAGGTAAGTGGAATTTCATATTTAGGGTAGGTGTACGCCTGGGATGTTACAGTAACATTTTCGTTAAAATCAACCTAAAGGAAATGCCACTTTATATAATATACTTTACACTTTTTTTAGAATACTTAGTGGAATGAAGCTCGTTGGGTTATTTCACCCCGGGGGTTATAATCTAATAGATAATTGATAGTCTTGAATAATTAAACTTCAATGATTATTCCTCGCACCAGCCATAATCTTGACAAGAAACTTCGGAGCTGAAGTTGTTTGGATAATCTAAACAAGGTTGGCCGAACAATAAAACAGGCATGCTACATCACTGAAATCACAAGTCATTTATAGACACTTGAAGGAAGTTCTTGAGAATGGTAAACATTTACACAACGTGAAATGAAGTTCTATACCATAGCTCACCCATTAAAGTCATTCAATGAACAACTTATAAAAAGTCGTCTTCCGATTCAAGTTTGTTAAGGGTTCAGCATGAGAAATTAAATTTAAAAGTAATGAATATCCAAAACCATATAGGAATTAATTAATCATTAGCTCAACTCTACAGATCGAAAGAGAAAGGGGGGGTATTGTCTTTTTTTTCTTTGTGGAATTTCAAATAAAAACCTTCGTTAATTAAAATAAAAAAAAAAGGTTCCGAATTTTATTCTTAGAAAAACGGTTGGTCCCAAAACTTTACGATAATGGGGGCAAACTTGTACCCACAAACACCCGAAATTTACAGAAAACGAAATGTAAGTTTGTGGTTGGAATGCGCAAATCTTCACAATTTACGATTTCCAAGAATTATGAAAAACGTAAGCCATACTACTAAGGTAGAGGGAGAGGATGAAGGATGTAGGTAGGCTTTTTTATATTAAAGACTTGAATAGTGGAATACACAAGCCTAGTGTCCTGCCTATGAACCATATTCAGTAACCCTCTGTTCCTTGTCAGTTCTCTAGTGGAATGGAAACAAAGTGACACAATACACTACTGAACTTGTAAGTCGAGACTTTTTGTAACACGAAAAAAAATGTTGAAATAGAACTAATTACTGAAACAGAAATGACAACGTGCAAATGACAGACTACACTATTTGTAACTATTAGTACCGACCACCAAAACAAAAAACTGCCTATGGAGGTACTGCAATAGAGACTTCACTTCACCCAACACAATCTCGTTCAGAGCCAGCTTAAGCCAAGCTGAGGCCATTTGCAAACCTTTAATGGCAGCTCCCTTCAAAGTGAGAATGGCTCTTGGTTCTTCCGGCCGAAGAATAATCATGGCTTCTTAATATACCAACAGACAGATCGGTTAACGAAATAGCTAACTTTCTTCTGTGTTTAAATCACATATGCACATCATTAACATCATAAAAAACCTTTGAACAAGATGAGATGCAATATTATAACTCAACCAATTCTTCCTTATATACCATTACAAAATGCAGAACAAATCAGACAGTTGAAAAAAAGTTCAACTGTATTTTATTTAACTAAAAGCGAGATGCTACAAAAATAAAGGCCCTGTTGTCTCATACGGTAGTTTAAAAATGTACTCTCAGTTCAACAAAATTTCCAAGCGGAAATCCTCCTACATAACTACTATTTTTTATTTATTTAAAGTTTTTTTACCACTAGGGTCATTTACAGGAATGCCTATGATTAAAAAGCAAGGCTCAGGCGGTTTTGTACAAACCAATTATTTTACTATATTTTTCAATAAATTATTTCTTTTTTTTTTTTTTTTTTCATACCCTCCTGTAATGATGTTATTGAATATTTGATACATACATATAGGAGGTATGCTATATGTATATCTGGGTGTTAAATTTTTTTTTAAATTATTTCTTCCACGACTATATTAATATAGACAATAATTATATTGTAACTTCAACGAGAATGATATATTTCACAGCTTTTTTAATTTTATCATAAAACTACAGAGAATTCAAATTTTAACAGGCCCGTTAAACCGTCGCTCTGGCTAGGGGAGAGGAATTAGGCTATCTCTTCCCGCAATGAATTTTTTTATTAAATTTATTTTAGAAAACCAATTCCAATAAGTTTAGAGATATCTGAGGTGACTTAATTAAGTTGAACACTTTCCAATTAATCTAGGTAACCTCAGGGGTCCAAAAACCACACACAAAATATATACATATGTTTAAAAAAATATAAGCCCTCTCCAAAATAAAATCATAGCTATATGTCCTGATTTTTAACTAAACGTATTTTTTTGAAAATATATGTAAAGAAACGTATGTAAATATTAACGTAAAATCTTCCTATTATGCTTGTTTCAAATACTATGATTTACTGTCGAACTGGATCATCCGGTGTATATGTTTTGGAATGGAAAAGCCGCACTGTGCATGCTCCTACCAGTTTTGTGGCAGTCAAAAGGGATTGTTGAAACAAATGTTATTTGGGCCTTGTGGAAAATTGGTGATTGTGCTACTCCTTTGTGTACAACGACCTATGCCTCCTCCCAGGTAGTAACCCAGATACCGCCCGTGCATGTAATATTATAACAGTGATAAAGTATGACAGTGTTGTTTAAAAGTTGGCAGCGAACCTAACCTCGCTAACAGTCCAACTTCGTGAATTAAGACAAAAACTAATGATTAAATATTGGAGAAGATAGTCGGGGAATACGGTCAGCAAAAAGAACATAAATAAACAAAAAAATATTTATTCACGCCGACGTTTCGACCTGAGTTTCAAGTCTTTATCAGGGAGCTTGTAGCGGGGGATCCTAGAAGACCTTAAACTCAGGTCGAAACACATGAATAAATATGTTCCTGTAGTTTTTGCTGACCGCAACCTCCGACCATCTTCTCCAATATATTATATATGGTTGTCCTTTTGAGGTTATAGTTTGTGACAGTTTAGTGTCATGTGGTAGTTACATGTCGCGCATGCGTAGATATAGTATTGTGAACTATCAAGCAAATCCTGGTCGTATTTTCACGAAAGCAAACTTGATGGTTTACAAGATGGTATTAATTGTAATCGCTGTCACTGCCAGCGTCACCGCGGAACCTGGGCTTCACCCACCTCCCCCCTCAAGATTTCTTCATGTGTGGCGAACTTATCACCTGGATCGTCCTTTTGAACTCAGTTCGATTTAAATCAACGTATAAACGATTAAGAACTTCGAAACTTAAAATTGAGCTGTTTAGGCATAATGATGATTTCGTAACATCCAAAGTTACCAAGATTGAATATGAAAAACTGTTAAGTGGTCATGACAATAAAATTATTTTTATTCAAATAAATACGAAATCCACATCATCCTCCATTTTTATAAATAAAACATAACTTGATCTTACCTCGATAAAATAAGGTGGGAATTGTGGTAAACAATAAGGTAATAATTGTTCTAAACAATTAGCACTTGGAACACAAAATAGGATTTGCATCACTAGTGTATGGAGTCTTAAAGAGCACTAATATTGCCTCCGCGCGCTCTGGTACATTTTCGCGGCTGCAATGCATGAGATTGGCGGAATACCAGTGTTGCCAGTATTATGCAGGGTTTTAGTAATAACTGAGAGTTTTGATGTCAATAAAAAATATTTAATTGAGGGGAATAAACAAAAAATTATGGATAAGACAAATCCCTTCTAGATGGAATAATCAAGTATCTGTGTAATCGAATTTTTTTTAGAACCAGCTACGCCTCAGTCAATATTTATTTTAAAGTAATTAAATAAAAATATTTCAATTTCCAATACACCATTTATTTTTCATGAGGGCCGTAGTTAGGTTGTGGCGAGATACCTGTGCTCCAGCCAAAGGCGCAGGTATAGAGAGGACGCAAAATCAACCATAAAAAATCCCCTTTTTTAAGATTGGGGAAATTTATCAAATAATAAAAATTTCATGTTAGTGGAAGAAATACTTTGGATTATTAAAAATTATTGCACATGAACTATCTGTAATGCCGATGGTATACAGCAGCGGTTCCCAAATTTTTTTTTGTAACAAAATTTCGTGGGCCCCTTGACGAGCTAAAAAACATAAAATTATTATTCTTAGAGTGGTTGAGTTAAGTAGGAAAATATTTTTTTTTTAAATTATTTATTTATTGTAATTTACAACTGTACAAAATAATACAATAGGTAAATATGTAGTATGTTTCATATACACTTGAAAATCTTGGGAAGGAACCACCCAT
>NW_027108576.1:236863-237209 GCF_000696795.3 Halyomorpha halys
GTTTTGATACGACCCTGTTTTTCAGTAAAGTAGTTATAATCCGTAACTTTTAATATAATCTTAATATTTTAAATTCTATTGGGAGATGCAAGTATTGGATATTTTCTAATTGATTATCAATAAAAACAATCATAACTGTAGAAGACTAAGAAATTGACAGATCCTTTGTCAAGTAAGTGTTGTAGCAATCGGAATCTACGAGCAGTTTCTTGTCATTTCAGTCTTGTGTGTGGATTCCAAGTAAGTCTCTTGTCAAGATGGAGTCAAGTAGGAAAATAAGAAACAGCAATATAAAGCAAATGTTGGAACCACAGTATATTTGTTATTTTAAATTGAAATTATTTTT
>NW_027108576.1:242050-249774 GCF_000696795.3 Halyomorpha halys
AGTCTACAAACAAAAAGCAGCCATGTACGTAGAAATCTGACTTATAACTGCAACGTCCAATGTTTCAAATTGAGGTTTAGCTTTTCTTTGATAACACCGGTGTTTTTATCTTAAAACAATTTTACTGAACTTCTTAAAAATTGTTCAGACCCCCCCCCATACTGAAGGGCGCGTATTTTCAAACCCACCAAGGGTGAACAAGGGTTTTGATACGACCCTGTTTTTCAGTAAAGTAGTTATAATCCGTAACTTCTAATATAATCTTAATATTTTAAATTCTATTGGGAGATGCAAGTATGGATATTTTCTAATTGATTATTAATAAAAACAATCATAACTGTAGAAGACTAAGAAATTGACAGATCCTCAAGAATTTTTTTTTATTCTTAATTTTTGTTCCTTGGAGGAACTCAATTCTCTCCTTGGAACAATTCATCAGATTTCTCAGTTCTTTCTACCTGACCGAAGCTCACACCACCTGGAAAGAATGCAATGAATACTGGAGTAGGAATAGAGAGGAGGGGTAAAGGTACTTAAAGGAAGAAGATGTAGGAACTCCTTATGTAGAGTGTAGGAACTGCTCTCAACTTGCTAAGGACTGTTGAGAACGAGCGGTCGGAACGATCCTCCGAGCCAAGGTCAAATTCCAGCCGGAGTGGCCACCTGCACCCTCCCCCCCCTACTACCTCAGGTACCGGTGGCAGCTGGAGTTTGAATTGCCAACCTTTTACAAAATAGTGACTCCTTCCCTATTCCTCTTCTAAATTCACTGTTTTGGTTCATTTTTAATTACAAATTAGCAAGAAACAAACAAACAAAAAAAGAGAAGATAGCTATACACAAAATTTAAACACAGAAAATCTTTGTAATTGTAAAAGAAATAACAATTAAGAAAACCTAATTTAAATAATTCCAAACAATTCATGAAACATATTCTACCTTATCATATTCGATGGAATATTCTGCTACTAAATGACAATGACCACTGGAGCCTCAACACTATGAATAGAAGTTATTGTTCTTAATTATTAGGAATGGGATTTTTATGTGATAAAAAACTCAAAATATGCACATTAACATATAATAAATACATAGAAATATCTAATATAAAAAATTCAAAAATAGGTAACTTTAACTTAAAAAACCTGAAAATAAACAAAATACCATATACATCTTTTTAATATGATAAAAAGTTTTAAAAAAGACAAAAATAAAACTCAATAGTAATAGTTATTCCAATTATCCATCCACATCTTTCCCATAAATAGATTTTCAAGTGAGATAAATGTTTTAAGTTTTCAAAAACAAATTGTTGACCGTTGTTTCATGAAAGTGCATAATACGGTTTATACCATATGGTATTGGGAAGCAACAAAATCACTAGAACTAAGCTCATAAACTTTCATAAAATTACATGTTAATTTCAGACTTCTCAGGAAATAATTAAGCACTACATATGTTGTAATTTTTATCTATGAATTTATTTATTTGTACTAATTTAAAAAAAAATTTCTTGTGGATTAAAGGCGAAATAGAACAAAAATAAAGTGGGAAATATGTATTAAAATATGCAAAATAAAATAGGAACTACGGACTAAAATATGTATTTACAAGAAAAATCTAAAAATGGTACAATATTAAAAAAAATCAATTAAATTTTAAAAAGATTACAAAATTTTCCTAGGAAGCTTAAATTTATATACAGAAATTATAGAAAAAAATTACATCCCTATTAATTACAAATGATTAAATTTGAAAGTATTTCATATTTTTGGTAAACTATTAGCATTAATATCTCTGTTAATTACATATCTGTAGTGTTGATCAACAACAACCTATGTCCTTTTTAGAGGTTTATCTTATTAGATTTATTTTTATTAGATATTCATACAAAGTTGTCCCTCAAAAATTTAATTTTTACTTGCAAAAACAAATAATGATCTCAGAAAAACCTTTAACTATTGTTTTTTATGTCATAACAACGGTATGTCCTTCATTTCCAAAAACTTGCAGTTTAGCTTTTCACACTCTTTATTCTAACTTTGGACATTGGTTATTGTTCCAAGCATAGATATATCCACAATCCAATAGCTCCTAAAATTGAATTCCTATAAACTACATCAATCTCAAAGAAATATCTTTTATATTCTATAACTGAAAACTGTCTTTATTACATTCTGTTTCAATCAAGGACAACGGTAATAGTGATAAAATAATTCATTCACACCAAGCCCACAGAAAATATTAATAAATTAAAAATAGAAACAAAAAACCTAAATTTAAATAAAGTAAAATAAACAACTTAAACACAAGTATACTTAATAATACATGATTTAAAATCAACTCAGATAACTCTGAACTGATGTTGTTCCCCGTTTATAGAGGAAAAAGCAAGAATACAGCATAACAGAGCTCCTCTCTCAAACATGTCCCGGTATTGAAAGCCAGTAGAGGCTCAGTGAGGGCACTTTATAGCCACAGACATTCACGGCTGGAAAAGACTGAATATTTGTAGAAATCTAATACAATCATTTAGAAAAAATCTTTGGTCCGCTAATGTTTCAATGTTCGAGGAGAATAATAGAGAAGGATGGAGCTTGATATGGAGTGAGCAAAAGGAGTAAGGTTATGGCAAAGTTTGAATGGAATAAGGTCATGAATAGGTTTTTGTTTATCACATAGTCAAAGCATTAGATGTATTTTATGTTAAAAAGCAATCAGACACTAAAATCAATAATTTATTGTCAACTGAAATTTTCAATTTAGCAATCTACATAATCAGTCAAATTCTCAATAAAGTTCTTGCCTTTTAACTCTAGTAAGAGGATTCCTCTTTATTCTTGAGTCTATGAAACCATACTGTAACAGAGAAGGGAAGTGCCATAGAATTAAATTGAGCTGGTGGACATGATCTGCACCGGAAGGAGAATGAAACATATTAGTGGTCATCTAGGGGTCTCTTTTTACACTACCATATAACTGCCCTGTTGAAGACCTTGTTTTCTCCCTTCTTGATCATCATCCCTAACCATCTCCTTCAAAAATAAACATATTAGTATTTAGTGTCATTTACTTTTACTTAGCACCGATAATGTTATGCAATGTTTGGTCAAGGAGAGCTGCCTTTGTATGTAGGTTTACAGACGCTCCTTCATGATCTAGAATTGATGATAGGACAGAGATCTCATCAGCAAATGTTCCCAGAGAAGTAACGGGACGAATAGAAATATCAGTGACAAAGAAAATGTGGAGGACAGAATCGGAAATATTACCCTATTGATGACTAGTCTCAACAAGATAATTACTCAAAATTCTGTACCACAATGAACTTGGAAGGAGAAGGCAGAGATGTAGAAGCAGAGGACCTAGGTAGTTAAACGGATTTTAAAATTAAAGAACAATCCATCTTGCTATCTAACAATGCAAATGCTGAATCATACTAAGAATTCCAACTAGAATATTATGCTTATTTAATATGCATATGAACATATGTGGTGATAAGATTAAAAACATGAAGTGACACTTGATGTATACTGAATCTCTGGGCACATCACTCTAATGATGAAGGCCTGGAACTGCATACATTAAAATAAGTTTACAACACTTACTGTATTTTTGTTCCTTCATTGCACTCTCCAACTAACTTCTTGATTACACTATAGTCAACGAAAACCTCCATAACAAAATAATAATACAATAAAGGAAATACCAGGGCTGTCCAGAAACTAACAGACATTTTGAAATAAACAATTCACAAATTGAAAAACTCAGTTTATTATATACATTTGAAAGGTACACTCTTAAGCTATTTTTCTACATAATCCATTCACAAGCCATTCCAATTAAGACATTTATCATATCATTGCACAAGTTTTTCAATACCCTCTCTGTAGTAATCTGCCACCTGTTATTTCAACCACTGGTTTACACCGATATGCAGTTCGGCATCAGTATCAAAGCGTTGTTTACTGAGCCATTTTTTCATCGCTGGGAAGAGGTGGTAATTGCTCAGCACCCAATACGGGCTGTATGGTGGATGGTCAAACACCTACCGTCCAAAACCATCCAAGAGTGGCCGGGTACGATTGGCCATGTGTGGACGTGCTTTGTTGTGAAAAAACACTTTGTTGCTAAGTTTTCCCCGACGCTTATTCATTATTCATGGCACACCATAACTTTCTTAGTGTTTCACAATACCTTTCTGAGTTGGTTCTTGCTCTACGTTCCAGAAAATCAACGAGAAGCACTCCCTTGGAGTCCCAAAACACAGTAGCCATGACTTTTTATTCTGACAGCATTTGCAAACACTTTTTTGGTTTCTTGGGAGGATGTATGTGTGCCCATTCCATCGACTGCTGTTTTTTTTCACAGTTGACATGCTACACCCAAGTCTCGTTCCCAGTTACGATATGATCCAGAACGGCATTACCATTTGTGCTCTATTCTTGGAGAAAGGTCAGTGCTGCAGCCAGTCTCTGTTTCTTATGGTCTTCCGTCAGGATATTCAAAACCCACCGAGCACAAAATTTGTGGTTATCAAGCTTCTCCACCACAATTTGATGCACCAAACTTTGTGAAGTATGGGGAAAAAGTTCCTTGAAAAATTTTCCGACAGTTCTGTAATCGTGGAACAACGGTTTTCACGAATTTTGTTATTGATTTGCATTGCCAGGTCATCAGTCACAAGACTAGGCCTACCACTGCAGTCCCATCATAAACACTGGTACGGCCATTTTTAAAATCAATGCACCATTGCCTCAATCAGCTTTCACTCACTATCCCCTACCGATAAACATCACAAAGCTGACGATAAATTTCAATTTGCCTGTTGTTACGACCCATCAAAAACTGAATTATAAACCGCACTTCTGGCAGGATTTTCTATTGCAAAGCACATTTTGACGACTCACAGAGAGAAAAGTGAGAAACACACAGTCCTCACGCTACAACATCTGGATGTGTACTGAATGTAGGAACGTTCAGACATCAAGATGTCTACATCACCCTACTCTACCCTCACCCATTGCCTCCATAGGCCAAAATGTCTGTTACTTTCTGAACAGCCCTCGTATGTTAATCTATATTAGAAATGACTTAATTCTAAATTATAATATATTGATTGCACTTGAAAACATCTGAAGAAAATAGACATTAAGTGAAAACAATAGTCCTATTATACTAAAACACAAAGATTTATTTTTGTGCAATTTAATTTCTAATATACACTGTAATTCTTTAATTATAAATTTTGAAAAAAGAAGGGGATGAAAATATCCAAGCTTGGATGGTTTTCTTTTAAAAAAAAAAAAGTGTTTAAGCCACAAATTATATTATTATTATCTAAAGTATCAGGCTGAGAAATAAAACAAAAATACCAAATTTATTGTATTTTCTTTTATATATCATATCATTAAAACATAATACTGATAACAATAAAGATATGTTAATTAAATATTAATAAAAACAACATAGAGCAAAGAAAACAGGATATGAATAAAGATCCATACAACAATAACATGAAAATAATTACTTTTATTTTGTACTATATATTTTTTTGTCTACGTACTAAACATTTACTTCTTAGTATTATACCAAACAAATATAAAACTTGATTTAAAAATAAATATATGTATTTCAGATACTTTAATAAACATATACATACACATTAAGAAAAAAAGAGAGCTATACATAAATTTTATCATTGAAATAAAGATACTATGGAGACAGGATGGATGGGAACACACAAGGAGAAAAAGGAAAGGAAACAGGTTTTGTAGTAACAATTACATCAAAATTTATTTGATAGTGGTGATGATAAATTTATAACTATAACAAATATATTGAGAAAAATTTTGTTCTTACAATTTCAGTTCACCCACATTGAACATGTCATAAAGTTTCTATTAATGTTAAATCATGAAGATTCTATCAATCTTTGGCTGCTCCGGAAGAGTCTGCTCACAATTAAGTAACTTTAGGTTTATAGAAATTTGAGCAGAACTTGCAGGAAATTTCTAAAACAGATACAGAAAAACAAATAACTAATAGAAAAAAAAATCAATATCAAATGTAGTTTCTTCAAAGCAAAACAACAATCAATTTTAAAAAATAAGAATGAATCATAAATAGGAAACTACAACAGTTTGGAAAACATTTTTCATTCAGCACTAAATTAATTTTTATAAAATCTATGGTGTAATTAAGAAGTCATGATATGACTGTAGGTAAAAAAAAAAAAATGTTTGTCAGCAGAGCTGGTCACTAATGTTCTTTCAAAACAGATTAAAACTAATTAAATTATTTATTTCAGAAAAAAATTCATGTGTTATTTACACAAATAATACCTATAGTTTTGAAATAATTGATTAAATTTAATTGTCTCTTTAATGCTTCTTAAAAACCGTGAAAAAAAATTAAAGAGGATGAGAAAAATGTTGAGAATACCAAGAGAAACTTCTCTAACACCAACTCAATTCACACACCAATTCTCAAACCCTTAACATAATTTTGTAGGTCTGTGGAGGTAGTACACTAAGCCTTAAAAACATTTCAAAAGGATGAAATTTTGACTGAGATTTATCTCCACTTTCATGGTATCATTTAGCCTAGAAAACAATCCATCCAAATTTTGACTCATTTGATTACCCTCTTCCAAAGACCTCCAAAATAATAAAAAAGTCTATTATTTTCAGAGAAAGTATGACAACAAATGAAATATGAGTTTTTATATATTTCAGCAAAGAGCCAGTATATTACCACAAAAACTAAATAGTTTATCAACAAACAAAAATATAAAAGTTACTTAAGATTGTTTTTTACTTAATTTAATTATCTGCATACAAAAGATTAGTAGAAATATAGTTCTTAAAATTTTTCCTTGTTGATGGTACTAAATTATCCATCAAACTGTTCATTAGTTTGCGAGAATGACGGTATCTGAGAACCTCCTAATTAATCTTAAGTACATCAATCTTGGCACAAATTATTTAAAAAAATTAATATTAGATATTCAACAATTTAAATAAATGAGATGAATTAGAAAGGCCGCTATTTATTTATTTTAAATAATGGTAAGATACTTTGGAGTAACAAAAAACTAACCTGGTTTCTGTCAACTTGGGCCAGCATCTAGTGACAAAGACGACATCTGCAATTCAGCTGAAGAGTGGGCATGATTTGATTCTTCGACTTGCCTTCGCAACCTTCCAGCCTCTCCTCTCAATTCCTTTTCCCTGTCCTTTAGTTTAACAATTGCATTCCACATTTCCTGGTCTGGTTTCTGATCAATAATCCACCTCAAATACATACCAGACCATAAATTCTGAACAAAAAAAAACAAAACAATTTATTACTGAAATAAAACATAAAGAAATATTACAGTACTGTACTAATTAACACACCAAACTCATTGGAGCAACAGAAGGCCAAATAACACTATTATTTGGTTCATAGAGTGGATTTAATATTGTCTGCAATATTTCTGGTCGATTGATGTAAGACCATAGGCTAGCTGTATTCACTTTTACTCCAAATTTTTCCCTTTCCATCTCATTATTTCCAACAAAAGTGCCTACAAAATAATCATAACAATTTTATTAGTTCTTACAACATAAAGTATATTCATGCAAGGTTTAAATATCAAGCCAAATAAAATGTTTTTTTAATTGTTACCCATTAGGAAACTGTACTAAAACACACAGTATATAAATATAATTAATAGAAAG
>NW_027108576.1:249919-268323 GCF_000696795.3 Halyomorpha halys
ACAGCCTTATTTAGTTTAACTGTTTCGGAATAACATCCTGAGTTCAAAAAGTGGATATTATCACTAAAACTTTGCGGGTATGTAGAATTAGAGACAGGTTGGAATGTAACTGTATAGATGTTTATGTGTTACTTCATTGCTGTTGCCAACAAGTAGCAGTAACACTAAAATGGAACAAATAAAAAGTTTTGGATTTTTTCAGTGATAGATTGACACTAAGGCATGAGTCATATTTTCACATCCATAACCATTGTTCCTAGTCCCTATGAAGAACATATTAGCTCACCCGTCTTAACCTTCTTCTATCTCTCACCAATTATATTTTCTAAATAATGAGAGCACTTCATTGATGGCAATGACTTATTTAGTTAAAAATGATTATTCCATGAAATAACCTCAAATTATATTTATTTCTTGAAATAATCATTCATTTAAAAAGAAATTTCTTAAATAATGTTTAAAATCCATGAATAGTAGACATAAAAAACGCATACTTTACAAGTATTGTAGCCGTTGGTATGGTGTAGACTGTATGATAGTCCCCATCATGACAGTGTTTACTACCATAGTAGTATTATTACACTAAGTCTGGCATGATAGTTGACACTACATGTACTGGCAGTGAAGCTATTTTTGAATTAACAAATTGTTTAAATGGTGAAACTTTACAACCATGACACTGACAGTTTCTGAAATGGTTGTAAAGTATCTCCATGTAATGTACTTTATCTCCAGTATTCACGCATTTTAAATGTTATCTCAGAAATTACTTTATTTCAAGAAACAAATTAAAGTATTTATTAAATTAAATAATGCTCAGGTGTCTAGTGTTTAATAAGACTACAGGATAAACATGAATGTAGGAGGAGAACGGGAAGTATTACACTTTTTCGTCTGATCCAGGCCAATTCCCTCTACCACACTTAAAGAGGTTTCAATGCGAAACAATTATTTACTCACCTTTTACTATTTGAGGTTTTTATGCAACCAAATAAGTTAAACCAAAAACCGTGTAAGAAACCCATCCATCTGCCCTCTGCTGGCAACTACTTTTCTGCTAGGAGGAAACAGTTATTATTTGTTTAATGAATTTTTTTTAGATTTGGCACAAAAGTCACTGGCCATTCCTGAATGATCTTCAGGACTAAACCTTACCATCCAACATTAAATAAAATGATTTGAAAACAGCTGATTTGAGTAAGTATATAAAGTGTTTTTGAAAGTGATTCAGACATCATTTTAAAATAAAATAGAAGATAGTAAAACAGAATTTGACAATCATCCTAGGGTGACCTGTGCGTCAGCAGTGCAAAATCTGTCTGGGAGAAAAAAATGTGGTAGTAGAGCAGATGGAAAGGTGTTTTTTTAATTAGATTTTGAATTAGACTCATCTTGAAGTGTATAACCTCAAATTTTATCTGGAAAGGGATTAAAAAAATAATTGTTTTTGGTTGATTACAAAGATTTGCTAATTAAAATAACATTTTTTTTTTAAATATATTACTTTGATAATTGACTAGTGTATATTTCCTAAACTACTACAGATATGAAAATAAATAATAGGAACATTATTTTTATATTTTATTGCACTTCAAATCGTCATTATTTTAAGCTATGACAAAACATTTTGGAAACAAAAACAAAAAAAACTTGACCTCCCTCCCTCCTATTTTTCAGCTCCATAGAAGTCTAAACAAAGCCCTAAAGTCAACTCTAGCCTTCCTGCTATTATCCTCTAAAATCTCGCATTGAATACCCTATAAGTTTTTTTTTTTACAATTTGTTTTCAATCTTCGTCTTAATGCCTTTTTTTTTTCTTTTCTTGAAACCCTACTGAATTGAATAAAAATTTGCCACAATGATTTTTAATTAAACATGGAAAGTAAAAAGATTTTTTAAAAAATTAATAATAACATAACCTAAATGAAGGCAGAGGCAAACCATTCATAACACAACATTTTTATGCCCTATTAATATAAATAAACTCTTACTTAATAACTACTTTTTCAATCATTTGTTTAATAAATTTAAAAATATAAATATATATAAACGTACCAAATTGAGAATAGTATGAATTCTCAAAGAGAGTAATTAGAAAAAATGGTAAAAATTCGAAACTAGAAGGAAACTGGTAATGTATCTGGTAAACACAGTCTAAAAAGAGCAGGAATGTAGGAGCGATAGATTTTGTTCTTAAATGTGGTGGGCAAAATGCTGAATGAGCGTGACGCTTGCCAAATGGATATCCAGCTTGAATCCACTCTCTCTCGATGACAGCTTCGAACCTTGAAAACAAAAGTAGAGAAGAAATTAAAAAAAGATGAAACAAGGAATATGAAGTATATGTTAAAATGGAAAATTAAAGAAACAATTATACACAAAATGTTTGATTAAAATAAATTGTTAATTAAATAAGTGTAATTTATTGCAATGGTAAAGTTTACATGATAAACAAATTAAATTAATTATGAAGTTCATATTATGATATTATTCAAAAGGAAAGGTTAAATAAAAAAAATAATATTACATTTAATATCTCATAAATAGAAAAACACTTGTAAATTATATTATAGATCAGTTATATCACTTTGTCACATGATCACAAAAAAATGGTTAACGGAATTCAATGAAAGTATTTTCATTGTTATATAGGGCAGTAAGAAGGCGTTAAGAAATATTATAAACATATTATAAAAATTAAATATATTATAAAATTATAAAAATTAAGAAACACTTAATTATAAAATATCTCCTGATTTCAGCATTTGAAACCACAGAATAACTTTTAGATTCAAAACCTTTCACCTAAAAAAAAACAATCATTTTAAAGAAAATAAGCATCAATGTTATTTATTAGTACATAAAAACATATAGACGTAACTAAAAATACAAAATTAATCTGAAAAATTATTATTAGTATGTTTTAGATAAGAAATATATTAATGAGGTGTAGATAGTTGACTGTAGATTACTGATTGGAGAAGATGGTCGGGGGGTGCGGTCAGCAAAGAACAAAATAAATAAACAAAAACTATTGTCTCCAATTCGACCATCTTCTCCAATAAGAATTATATTAATTTAAAAACAGGATATCTCATACTCTCCCTTCTACATATCCCTATTGTTTCAAGTTTCAAGAATTTCAAAATTGAAACTTGATAGGTGTAGAAGATGAAGTTTCTTTTGGTAGTGAAGTCAACTTTATAACCTCTTGTAGTTCTCCTATTGTAGGGATTTCAATAGAAGATCTAATTTTAAATTGAATAAACAAAATGTCACAATCTCTCAAGAGGAGATCGTAATACCAAAAATAAAAATGGAGGCTTCTTGAGCCACCTGCCATCTAAAACCTGATTTAGCGATGGTCTTATCTTACATTAGAAACAGTTATTTAAAACAGGAAATTTTTCACCCAGTGTAATGGAAAATGTACAATTTCAAATGTCTTGTTGCCAATGTAACCACATAATGCTTTTTATCACCTAATGGTGAGCCTTGGTCCAAATGATAAAATTGCATTAAAATATTTTTCGACTTCACTCCCTTCCCTACTAGTTGATTCAATACTTGATACAACATATTTTAATATATAAGATCTGCTAATCTTAAAGTTATGTTATAAATGATTACCCTCTTACGGTCCTGCAATCCGGATTTAATATAATTTGAGTCAGAGAAGTAACTAGTAGTGTCGCATCTGTACCTTCTGCACCATGAACTAAAACTGAAGCACCCTCCTGAAAGCGATCACTACAAGTTAAGGACAATTATATTAAGGATTACTTTTGAAAAAAATAATCTTAATTCTTAAATATATTGAAAAGATGACAAAATAATAAAAAATTGCTAAATACCTGATCCAGAAACTGAGCAACGAGGCAAGCACAGTTCAATGAATCTTTGAGGTAAGTCATCCAATTACTTCCGTCAAGTTTGGAGAGCCATTTGTCAGATGAAAGCGAGGGGTCATTACAAGCTAAAATAAAACTTCCTTAAAATTCATTTTTTTTTTTTTTTTTTTTTTTTTTTTTTATGTGACAATACATTTTTGATATAAAATTAAATTAAAACAATTATTTCTTTTGTCCAGTAATGGCGAGATATTAAAATTTTAGACCCCACACCTTGCTTAAAAAAGTGTGGAACAGAGTAAATGTTTGATATACATAAACATGATGAAAGATTAATAAATCACTTACTAATTTCAAACTTCATGTCATTATTCTTTAAATAAAAAAGTATCTGTATAATTAACACTCTCGATGTGGACATGATTTTGTGAAATACCCCTACCCCTGCCATTTCGTCTAGGCTCATTGGAAAAAAAAAATGAAATACATAATTTCAAAGCTAGAAGACAATTGCGGCTACTTATAGTACTCACTTAAATCGGCCTGGTGGGCCTTACATGGCGATTTTAATAGTTTTATTTTCTTTTAACAATTGATAATGGGGGAGTATAGACTCGTGCACAAGACACCCCTAACTATTTACAGTGTTATAATTATAAATAATATAGATAAATCATTAAAATAAATAAATAATAATAATGATGTAATGTAAGAAGAGAAAAAAAAAGGATTATTGTTTGAATAAAATAAATTGTATCCAAGTTAAGTCTCAAAACACTCGTTATTATTTCTTAAGAAGTCCAACGTTTCAGCCAATTCAACCATCCTCAAGGACAATTTATAAGTAACAGCTTTGATTATACATACATTTTTAACAAACAACATTATTACTAATAAAATAACATGCCTGCAGGTCTGGGCAGGATAGCCTACAAAATGTTTTTAAATTATTGGATGTGAGGTATAAATTTATATTTAAGGCATGCTATTTTATAAGGTAATATTTTTTGTTAAAGTAGTTAAAAATGTATGTATAATTAAAGATGTTATTAATAGTCCTTGAAGATAGCCGCAATAACTTTTGCGTTGATAACTGAAGGTCTAGCATTAGTTTGGGTTTCAGTCTTCGAGATAAAGTTGGATTTCCTATGTTGTAAGCCACTACAGCTTTAAGTGCTAGTAACTGGGAATGGAATTTTGAATCCCCCCCCCCAGATGATGCAACAGAACCAATAGGGAAAAAGAAGAAGTATAGACCTCACCTTAGGACCAAATGTTTCAGGGCAAAGAACAGAAGAACACCATCTAATGTCCTTCCACACTGAGAGTGTTAAAACCAATATCTAAATTAAAAATAATAATTTGAAACTAGTAATAGTAATCTAAAGACCTTAAATCATTCTTAAAATTGATTGGTAAATATCATGTGCACCTACCATCTACTAACTTAGTAAGTGAATCAAGAAGATTGCTGACTTTGTCTATTGGGTTGTTTATACGTTTCCATTGAGGATAATAAATTTCTATTTCATATCCTCCTCCACGGGACTGGAAAAAAAAAAAATTAGAATCTATCCTTATTTTTTAATCTAATTATTTAAAAAGTTGTTAAATGATTATCATTCTTTTTTTAATCAAACTTTTTTATGATCTATCCTAAAATTGATTAAGTTCTATTTTTTGGCAAATGTAATTTCAATAACATTTAGCAGACATCAATAGACAAGACCGGTAGTTTTTGAAATAAACATATACTCGGTGTGAAATGTATTCGGAATTTCATTTGAGTTCTATTAATTTATATATATTTTTTTAGTTTTTTGATGTTAAGAGGTTGCTAATCTATAACAAAAAAATAAAATTCATGACAAAAATAATTGTATTTTACTCGTTTTTAACATAACATTAGAGAAATATCAAACATACAGATGTCACAAGTATTTATAAATCATAATTTTTAATTGTTTAATTGTATCAACTGTTTATATTCCCACTTATCCTCAATATTATTTTATGTTCCAAACATTTCTTCATCAGGAAGTGATGTTTAAACCAGTTTATGAAATTATGAAATCCAATATTCAAAATTAAAATGAATTGGGGAAAAAGTTAACACTGTTGGCTCTTGTATTCTTCAGTTTAACGTAATAAAATACCAAACAATCTATTAAAAAATTCTCGGCATATATTAAACGTCGGCATAAAATAAATAAATATGGTTTTGTTTATTTATGTTGTTCTTTGCTGACCGCACCCCCTGACAAACTTCTCCAATCATTAATCTACGGTCAACTATCTAGTTTAATATTTTTCTACTACTATATTAAAAACGAGTAAAATAAAATTATTTTGTTGCAAATTTGGTTTTTTATTATTGTTTATAGTCCTCTTAACATCAACAAATCCTAAAAAAATTAAGTAATAAAAATAACTAAAAATAGAAGCCTCAGGATATTCTAAATATTTTTTACTCTCACTATAAGTATGATCAGAAAAAAAAATTGAATTACAGTAGTGTTGGCTCATGTATTCTTCACAATAATGTAATCATACACCAAATAATTTATTAAAATATTCTTTCCTTATCAATATAGCTCAAGATTAACACAATGATAATATCCATATACACTACCTTTGCTGTTTGGGCTAGATTGAGGGTTCTTGTATCAACTATGAAGCCCCGTTTTCCACCTCCTAGTACATAATTGATTAGCCTCTCATCTTCCCTACACCTCTTGTTATTGGGCCCAGGTTGGGGCTGGCTACTTCTCAGCAGAGCTGCCTGCGATCGACAAAATAAAATTATCAAAGTTCATCTTCTTTAAATGAAATAATCAGTAAACTAATAAAACCATAAAGTTATAAGGCATTTCATAGATACTACTCTTGAAACAAAAATATTGAAATTTTCCTTACAGTTAATGGTTACAGACTTCAAAGCAAAAATTAACTGGAGACAACCAAAATATGAAAAAGCTTTGAAAATTAATTATTAGAAAGACGCAAAGAAATAAAGTGAAATGCCTAATGGATCTGTAAGACATAACCCTCCGGAACATGCAATCAAAAATAAACCTGTGGATTTGAAATGACCTGAGATGTCTAATATGAAGTTGAAATAAAAAAAAAAACACTTTTTAATGCTTTTTCCCGACGTCCATATTATGAAGGCTTAATCCTGGGACTCATTGCTAGTTTAGAGGAATGATTTCTATATTGAATAATCTTTTTTTCTGTAAGCAACAATATTCATCTTCTTTGTCTGGAATTTCCTTTTTGATAGTAGTAAATTGGACTGCAGTGTAAGGAAGATTATCGATTAGAAATTTTAAATATTAAAAGATCTTACATGCTTTTTTATATGTAATTTTATATAGAAATTAAGATAGCCCTTCAAAAAATTGTTTTATCTGAAAAAATATTTTAAAAATTAGCCCAAAGAAGACTTAAAAGAAGGATAAAGAATTTTGTGATTAAGTTTTGTATTTAAATGTATAATTTTTTGTATGATTTTTATTGCAATTTATTAATTGTTAAGTATATTATTAGTTCTCCTTCCCATAGCTCTCTCTCTCAAGCGTGAATAATATAAATAAATGCAAAAAACTGACTGAGAATAACTATGGCATTGGTGAATCCCCACTGCTTCGCAAATCAAAAACACTTAGAACAATAGGTTGTTGTTATAATTTAAGAGGGCCTGACACATCGTACCCCATGGGTGGCATCATTGATCTCCACGGCCCCTTAAATTAAAAACACTTGGAACAATAGGTCATCATTGCAAGGAGGGACCTAATACATCTATGGATTAATTTTTTTTCTAGTGTATCAACTAGTGAAAATAAGCAACATAAATGATACGAGACATTTTAAATGAAAATTTAAAGTCACACTTATTAAAAAAAGTAATGAAACAAAAAAAACCAAGCCAAAATTTACATGAAACATAAAATTTGGACAGAAAGAATAAATTTCATTATTGCCAGGAAATGCCAATCGGAGTATATTCTTTGAGAAATTTCCAGTAATTCTTCAATCAATTCCAAAAAAATATTTTCATCAACAGCCATTTCTCTGCTCAAAACAGTTATTACAACTCAACAAACAGGCATTGCACAATGCTGCTGATGGTGTATGATGGTTAGGGGTGTTGCATAACAGGTGTGCAGCACTTTATAGGAAATCAGTTTAGACTGTAAATTGTTATGCAACAGAACATTGCAGTATGTGTGGTAGGTTTGCTGCAGAGGAATAAAGATATATAACAGGTATGCTATATCTCCTTATCAGGGAAGGCTAGATGGATAGAATTGAGTGAGTGAAAGAAAAGGCATCAAGTAATGAAAAAAAATAAAATGTTTCTGTTTTTTAGATAATTGGTAATAAAGAAATATTTCTTACCCCACATTCATGTCGGTAACTTAGTACAGGAAAACGACCTCCTTCTCTAAAGCGCGATGCAGCAATTAATGTTTCATCGTCTATAGCTTTTGGTACAACAACTGCTTTTGGGTAGGAAGGGCATATCTGCAAGCATTGATCATACAATGAGTAGGGAATAAATTTATTACAATTTTATTGTTATTAATTAATATTCACAATGGTTTCTTTTGTTTAAATTATTTATATTATAAATTATCATGTTGCTTCTTTGGAGATGCCTGATTCTCTACACGGTTCTGAAATGATAGGTTTAAAACTGACACAAATTGCTAAAACGTCAAGCAAAGAGACAAGAATTTTGAAAGAATGAAAGAGAATCTCTTAGGATACTTTTACCATCCTAAATATTTCAAAATCCTGTGATATAGTCTGCTAAAATATCATCCTTATAAAAATAAATTGCTGATTATTTGTGACTTGAAAAACCACAAAAATAAATACATTAGTTAGTGCTCCTGAAATTTCTAATATTAAAATAGAAGTCAACAGACACCACTTCATCCTCATCTACTCTATTAGTAACACATTTTCTAGTAAATAATAATGTAATTGTTGCATCTTGTCCACAAAATCTGGAAAAAGGAATATGGTGAATGATAGCTTGTGTCCCATAGCAAGAGATAAAATACGAAAGCAATGGCAGGTACCATATCTAGCACAACCTGTCAATACAGAATAGCGTTTATGACTTAATACTTCTTTCTCAGACACTTACAGTTGCCTCAATAATGTGTTAGGGTTTTGGTATGAATATTACAAACTATTTGAGAATAAATTCCAGTGAGATACTTATAATCAATGAGTTTCTCCCATCCTGGCATCATTCGCTCACATAAATAAATAAATTTGAACTGATATTTGTTGGTGATTAATCTATAACTTTTAAATAAGTTAGATTTTGAGTTTTATATCTCCTTAGTATCAAAATGATTTTATTGTTAGGATTTACTGTTTTTTATAAAAGTAAACGACTTTTTGCAGCCCAACAAACCCAGGCAAATTTTTAGAAATTAAACTAATAAAGTTATTGAGAACCTGCTTGGTGATGAAGTTGTATAAATTATTTTCCAGATTAATTCATGTTTATAGTGACTGCGTTCCTGTGAGTCTAGCATTATAAATCCTAAGGTCAGAAGGGAATCTCTACATAATTTGAATTACACAATAAGCAGGCTTTGAATAGACAGAATAACACACAGCATAACATAGATAAAGACTGTAATTGTAGAAACTGTAGAACTATGTGCAATAAGTTTTTTTTTAACTTACAGTCTGAGAAAGACAGAGGTGGAGCAAGCTAAACACCTCCTTTAAACAAAAAATATAAAATATTCATAACACCAACAAAAAAATTAATTACAAAAAACTAAAAAAAACAAACATTGGAATTGAGCTTTGAGTATATTAAATCAGTGCCCATACTGATACCAAGATTTTAATAAATAGAAAAAAAAACTCCTCAACAACTTTCAAAGACCCAAAGCCAAATGAATCATCTTCTACCATGATAGTAATTGATGTATTAAGGTAAAGGTGATCATTCATAGATAATTTACTACTAACTATGCTTTTCTGTGACCACAGCTCAGTTATTCTAAAAGAAAATTAATTCATTTATGAAAACAGATTGATAATAAATTTTCTTTAAATTCCAGAATTGTTAGTCTTAAAAATCAAAGATAAGTAACTATTTCTTCTAATTTAATATTCAAAACAGAATAATGTTTTATCATTTCTAATAGTAAAAAAATTAACTAAAATGTTCAATAATTAGTGCGTAACTCTAATTCAGGTCGTTTTCCAAAAACATGACGACTGCTGAAACTTGGCTGCTATGATATCAGAATAGTTCACAAATCTTTAAATATTTAACAGTCAGCACACATACTTTAGATAACTAAATAGCTATATTACGTTATATGTTTGATAGATAACTGGGCTATGGAACTCGCTCAAGTTTTTTCAATAATGTTTGTTAACTTTTGAACCTGAAATGGCAGACAGACTTAGTTATTTAGTCAGTACTAACATAAATAAACAATATTTAAGTAGTGATATGAGGTGTTCGGTTGTAAAAAATGGTAGGTAAAGAAGTTTTTGGCATCACCGACTTTTTTAAGACTGATTTTGGTGAAAGAATCTTCAGGAAATTTGTTTTCTTAAGAGAATAATGTAGATATTAAGTTATGGTAAATAACCCATGATTAAAGGTAAAACATGGTAATTAACAAAAAAATTAACATTATAAAAGTTTTAATTTTGTCAGTTGCCATGTTTTACGTTCAAACACATCATATATCTATCCTAACCAGCTGATTGCATATTATTATTTACATAATGTGGTTGAAGTTTGCAAATGAAGTATTTTATAACACAAAAAATTTCTGATGGTATATTAATTCAATTCACACAGTGAAGAGATAAATTTATTTATACACTATCACATGTATGTCAACAATGATTCAGCATTTCATTGAATATTTTGTACAATACAAAGTAAATTTAAGAATCTTTTGTATGACATACCTAAAGATGGTTTACTCACTGGAATGTTCTTGAAATAAATGTTATAGTATATCATTGGTGGATTAGTTAAAATATTTATTTAAGTTACTATTCCTTCACCTAAAACTGTATTATACCTGTATAGTTTAAATACTTTTAGGAAGATCCTTAATTGTACATGTGTAATTTATATAAGAAAGATGGTTCGGGTGTAGCCAAAAAGCAACTCCAACAGTACAAACCTATTTATTAAGCACCAATGGGTCACCCCAGTTTGCAGAGCTTCATTGGGGCTAAAAAAAAGACACAAAAAACTAAAAATATTGTAAACAGTGTTTTTGTACCTTGTTTTTAGCCCTGCAAAGTGGGGTCAAAGGTTGGTCCTTAATAAATAGTTTTGAACTATTTCACTTTCTTTTTTACTGCACCTTGACCATCTTCCTTATATTAAATGTAACATAAGGAATACTACTTTTATAATAAATCTAAATATATTTAACAGCATTACTGAAAACTTAAAAGGTAGGTAACTTATCCAAGGAATGAGTTTATCAATTGCTAAAAGATACTGTGAAAAAATATCGGACAATGTTGGTTTATGATAATAGAGGTACTTGGCTGTAAAATATCGTAAGTGAAAATGAAAATTACAGAATGTTGAAATGTTTCTGTACAACAGACACAGAAAAAACAACATTTTATCTTAAAACAAGAGTCACTTAACATCAATTTAATCCCACCATCATTCCTCTAAAAATATAAATTTCCTAAAAATTCTTTTAAAAATCTATGCAATGAGCCTTAAAAGTCCGATGAACCCAAACATTTCAATTCACAATAAACGCCAGATACAACATTTTACGACCGAACACTGAAATAACAGAAGTAGGAATATACAATCTTTATCAGTTGATTTCTTATAAAATTTAAAACTTAATTGGATTGGGATTCATTGAATTCAATCATACTAACAGTATCAACTAATTACTTATATTATTAAATTTGTTTAGTTTTTATAATTAAATAAAAAATTTCTCTTAAACTCCAATCTTTTCTGAGAATAGAGTATACGGTTTATAGCATAGTTTATGAATTTTCTGAGGAGGATAATTAATTATTTTTTCAATAAGGATTAATATTTGAACACAAAATTTAAAGTATAACAGAGATATTAGATTGAACTAAATTTTATAACTTATAACTAATTACAAACTAATATTACTAGCACCTTCAGCAGGGCACTCACTGAAACCAGACTGTTTGAACGAGCTTTTCAAAAGTAAAACAGTATGCAATGGATAGAAAGCTCTGTCCTATCTCCCTATTATATGTATTTAAAAGGCTCAGTGGGTACCTTATCTGAACCTCTATATCTATTATTGCCTTCTGGCAATCTATAAATAGTAATCAATAAAAACTTTCAATGCTTTTTGAATTATATAGATCACACTATAAGATAACTTTACCGAAAAATCAGAGTTTACATATGATATCCTCCATTCATCACTTTTAAGTAATTTGCTAAATTCTGAATCAACAGTAAATGCTGTCCATCCGTCCTCGAGTATTTGATACATAGGTCGATAAAAAAAAGCATATTGTAACCTCAAGTCATCTAAAAAAGTGTAAACAATATAGAAATAAATTTTAGTTATAATGTTATAACTAGTTGTTATATTATTAATAAGCTCATCCCAAAATCAACAAAATTTAACATTTAGTTAATAGGTAATCTTAAACCCAACTTGCTCTCTCATTCATCTATCTAACTGTATCTTATGTATAAAGATATATTTTCTAAAAATAATCTTTTTAGAAATAGAAATAATAATAAGAAAGATATAGTGATCAGTTGGTCATAATTACCAAGGGAAGTCAATCTTTCAAGTGATGCGACAAGATTCTGAAATTCTATGCTTGATTTAATGCTAAGTCTAATCATACGAAAATCTTTGCATCTTAAAATTATACTTCCTCCTGCCACACCAGAAGTGCATCTCTTCTCTATTGTATCAATATTGTCATGCATCAACTGAAAAAAAATTGCAACTTTAATTTCCAGTTGGACCAGTTAGTAAGAAATATAATAAACTGTAACAAGCATTGCAACTTGCTATCAACAATTATTATGATGGTTACTTGGTAATAAGATATTGTCAATATCATAGAAAAATCTTTTGAATGCAGTGATGTAAACATTCCATCAAGGATACTAAGATATTTTACACTAAATTTAATAATTTGTAAAATTAATTACCCAAAGTTCTTCTGCACCTTGTTTTCTAGTAGAAAATATTATATGATGCCCAGTGATACAAACAGAAACATCTTTTGGCTTAGCAAAAGGTGCTTGCAAAACTACACTATCTAATTTAGGTACTAAGATGAGGTCTGCAAATTCCATCTAGAAAGAAAAAAAAATTAGTGGACAGAAATTGTTGATTAATCATTTATTTATCTATCTTTCTATTTCTTATTTATTTTACTAAGTTAACAACTTGTACAATAAGAAATAGTAGGATAGGATTAACAGTCATAAAAGGTTAATTTCTAATATTTTTTAGATCACTTTTACTATTATTATATATTTCCTTCTGAGTACTCAGTGCATAAGGGACAGCCTGTTGTCTAAAAATAGTAGGATTATAGATCTACCTGCCTTTAGGGTATTCCATCCATCAACATTTTGATTTTTCTCACATCGTAGGTCTTAAATTATAAGAAACTAAATTTAATAAAAGCTATTACCAAATGTTATCTATCTGCTATCAAGCAATGGCACTATCTGTTTTAGTTTTGTTTTTTTTAATTTACATTAATTATTCATTAAATAGTTATAGAATGGCACTTCTTAACAGAAATGATCAAAGGTAGTTTTTTTTACCAATTATGTTCTGTAATTTACTTTTTTTAAATAATTAAATCACAGCTAAGGTATATTCGGGTTTTTTTTGTGTTGATGAGCCACTGCTTAATATAGAATCCCATATTAAAAATCTACATAAAATATTTTTCAACAATATTGAACATTTCTATAACATAAGATTAACTGCAGATTTACTGATGGATATATAACTGAAAATGAATAATTAATTTTGACACCAATACATCTAAACAGTTCACCAAAATATAAAGTATATTTTATTCAATTTATAATAATCAGGTCCATTAATTTAATGTTATTAGTGTGATAATAGATTTGTGTCTTAGGTCTTTCCGTCTTTTCACCTGATTTTTGACTTTTCAGTCTGATTAAGTGGAGAGATAAGGGACACATCCTAGTGTGATCCACAAATCATAAAATTAAAGAAATAAATGAGGATTATACTTATATAAAAAAAAATTAAAATTTTAAAGTTGAACTAGTAAAAAGAACCTTTGTTATTCTAGTTGGATTTCATATAACTAGTCCTTATTATAAATTATTAAAAGACTTTCCTGATTCTTTTTTATTTATCCTGAATAAAAAACAAATCCTGAATGCAAGAAAGTGAAATGTGGGCAGAAATAAAATATTTGAATTACTTCTCACAATGATGAGCTACTTAGCAGAATATGAATATCAACTTTCTACTTTATCAATCAATAAAGAAGCATTAAGAAAATATATATTTTTATTTTACAATGAAGAAAACATTTCATTGAATATATACATCTGTTACAACAGTAATTACACATTTTTTTCATTTAAGCCATATTATTACTGAGCTTATCCAGTATGTAGTTGTTTTTCCATTCAGCTTTAAAACTTGTTACTTTACACCAATGAACAAATTGTTTACCTGCAGAAAATGTTGATTATTTTCAAAGGTAAACTTGGATGAATTATAAAAATAATATAATATGAGAACTGTTAACTATCACAAAACTTTTGTTCACATGAAATTTCATCATGATGAGTGTATATTATAAAATTTCAAAGTAAAATAAATATGAAGCTAAAAATAATTCTTGTTGATGAAGTGTATAAGTATTTTAAATATCACTTTTTTATACTAAAACATTTATTTATAGCTTGAAGTCAAAATTGGAGTAAAAAGATTTGACTTAAGAGGTTTGAGAAATTTAAAATTGATTGCACTATCCGTCAGCACCATTAAGAGCAAACAGTGTAGCTCATGAGTGATTAGGTCAATGTATACAAAGATTAAACAAGGAGGATAAAAGAGAGACTTAATCTTCTACCATCATATTGTGCAGTAAAATTGCAACCTAGAAGTAATTATAAACTAACTTCTTTCGTTGGATTCTAATGTAATACAGAAAAAAAAAATTTGAGATGTTGTGGGCCAAACCTTAATGTGGAAATACGTTCGTGGGCAGCGTTTAATAGTAGGATTAAAATTTTTTTTTTCGCACAACTCCACGTCTTCAAATTTAGGTTTTAGGAGTGAGTTTTTTTGAATCTCGATCAACTCCATTTGCAAGTGTATTAGATAATTTTGTACATTACTTTTTTGTTAGAGTAGCAAATAAACTGAAACAGTCTTCCATGTTTTTGAAATAGCTAAATCTATTCGAAAATTGTCCCGACATTAACTAGAGTTCTTCAGTATATTGAGCATAAGCAATATTTTCATATGGAGTGAGCGTGGTGAAACAGTATCTGTGCCTCCCTCAAGTGCATTTTGTTCTGAAACGCTTTCAAATGGCAGTACAAATCATTTACCAACTGTCCTTGTTTTTGAAGTTTCAAATTTAAATCATTCAAATAGCCTGTAAGGTCAACCAGAAATGCTAAATCACATATCCATTTCGGGTCACTCAATTCAGATAGTGGTTTATCTTTTATTTGTATAATAAATCTTAAAAAGCTTAAAAATAATAAATCTGCTATCTCATTTCTAAGCTCGTAAAACTGTTTCGATATTTTTTCTAAGATGGCTAAGCATATCTAACTTCACAATAATATGTTACGTCGTCATATTCAACTGATATTTCTCATCCAAAAACGCCTTGAACTGACTCAGGATCGAATAAAATAAATGATTTTTACTACCACGTTCATAACATTCTGGCATCGAATGGACTTGGAACACAAGTTCTGTTGGTGTATAATCCAATGAAGGACTATCAAATAATCCTTTTGCACATTTAATTCAGTTGTTTTTTCACTCAAAATTCCAATGAAACCATTACGTAAGCCGACCATAGAAGGTGCACCATCTGTGCATACGCCAACTTATATTGACCATGGCAAGCCAAAACTTGTGAATACCTTTTGAACTTCATTAAAAATGTCGTCTCCTATAGTGGTTCCTTTTAGCGGCTGTATAGCAAGCAATTCCTCAGTAACAGTGTACTGTTTATCAACACCACGAATAAATACAGCCAGTTACAAATCGGGCCATCCACCCGCTTATATGAATGAAGGAATGATCTAGAATCGTCTAGTGTAGAACAGTTGAAAAGTAGTAATATTTTATTGCGCCGCCAGTGAGGTGGCCTTCACATCAAACCATTTGATGTTTGCCATCTCACTCTTTAATGATCGGCACTCGGCTTGCTCGCTAACTCGATTCTGTGAGTATGAGTAAGTAGTGTAATATTTTTTTCTTAATTGGATTTTTCAAAATTTCTCGCGGCCCGGGGATTGCTCACTTATAGTATAAAGTTTAGTATTCCTTGGGGGTGCGTAGCGCTAATATACCAGATTTTTCTGAATAAAAGCTATATATTTTTAGGTTTAAAATTAGTAAGTCCTAAAGTTCTATTGGTAGCTTTACTATGTGAGTTAATCAAACTTAAAGAATAAAATTATCGAAATTTTAGTATAGAATAAGTAACTATATGGGGTACATATCGGCTTATACTTTAAAGGAAACTTATTATACGACTTTCATTGCAGAACACTTTCATTCATTTTTTTTTTTTTTTAAGAAAATAACTAAAATTTTGCTAGTTGTCCATTCAGTGCTTATTATTCTTAAAACAACCAAGTGTTAAAAAATAGTGTTATATAAGTTTTATATTTTTGAAGTATTGTAAAATTGCTAAAATTTGAGGCATAATAGACCCATATTTCCCAAGATAACGTTTTTAAAACACTAATTTATTTCCCAAATAGGAAGGATCAATATTTTATGGATATATTTTGTCAAATATCATCCCAACAACTGTTCTTAAGAAAATAATCATTATAAACTATTTTCCAATTAATGAACTCAGAATTGAGCCCTAATAAAACTTTTTACCTTCACTATTTTCTGAGAAATGGTTTTCAAGCACCAAATTGATTTTGCTTTAAAGAATTTCTTAAATAAAAATCTAAAATAAGTAATTTGGTAATTCAAGTAAGAAAATTCCAATAATAATCCTCAAACAGAAACTGAATAGCTTGGTTTATAATCTTTAGTTTACTTGATGGTTTGATCACCTAACTCAAAATTAGTGGCTGATACTGTTTTCTGAGGGCTCACCTGTGAACCAGGTGGATTTCCAACATCTAATTGTAGATATAAATCTAAATAAATAGAGGTTAAATAACTTAAATTTTTTAAATATTTTTTTTTCAATTACAGAGATAATAATAAAAAACAAAACACCTATTGTATTTATAAGAATGAGCAACAAGTTTTCAAATAAAAAAAACTCATTTTCCATGGAGGGGAAAGGCATGAGTCATGCTTCCTGCTGGATTCTAAAATATATGGCTGCCATTGAGTAGGAAGACCAAAGATGGCAACAGTCACATTGAGTTGCAAGAGATAGAGGATGAGATCGGCTAAGGACTTGTGGATCAGGTGCTGTCGCCTCTAGGGCAGCCTTAATGGACAGCAAATCCTGGCATTAGTTGTTGGTGGAGGCCTCAACTCAGCACCTGGTTGTAGAGCAATGAGTTGTTGTTCACCTCTCTAAATAGAATTGTCAATGCAATGTTGAATATTGTAACCTCTTTCGATTATGTTTTGCAATTTTTGCATTTAGGAGTAAGTTTCCCTAACTTCCTAACTTTCAGGGTTTACAAATTATGGGAAGAGAGAAGGGATGAAACACCTCTACCCTCCCCCTAATGAGGTCCCCTAAGGTCATAGATTACATGGTCATACTGGTTGCAAAACTTGCTGCTAGAGCAGTTTATTATCAACATAACGATAATGAAACTTGGAAAATGCTAAAAGCCATGGTGTATATGAACTATTATACAATAAATTCATTATTTTTGTTAAATCACTAAATTTTCTCAGCAGCAAAATATATATGCCACAAATACCACTTCTGAAACATCCATGAAAGATGCAGAAGGAAATGAACTAATTTTATTTTTTAATGTTTTGTGTATACTAGCCAGACTACCCTGATAAAAAAAAGGAAAAAAATGTTTTGAGTGACATTAAATCATTTAATATAAATAAATTTTAAAATACATCAAATTAATAATCATATAGGATATGGTCATCATCATCATCAGTTGGGCCAGGGGTGCACAATCTTTCTATTATATAAGCCAAAAGTGAGGGTTGACCATAAGAAGGCATGACACAACTGTTCTCTGATGTCCTACCACATTCACAATAATTCATTATTTAAAATATTAATTTGATTACCTTGATTAAACATCCTGAAGAATAGTTAAAACGCCCCTTTCATTCCAGAAAGAGA
>NW_027108576.1:274919-275207 GCF_000696795.3 Halyomorpha halys
CAACAAGTTTTCAAATAAAAAAAACTCATTTTCCATGGAGGGGAAAGGCATGAGGCATGCTTCCTGGTGGATTCTAAAATATATGGTTGCCATTGAGTAGAAAGACCAAAGATGCCAACAGTCACATTGAGTTGGAAGAGATAGAGGATGAGATCGGCTAAGGACTTGTGGATCAGGTGCTGTCGCCTCTAGGGTAGGATTATAGATCTACCTGCCTTTAGGGGATTCCATCCATCAACATTTTGATTTTTCTCACATCGTAGGTCTTAAATTATAAGAAACTAAATT
>NW_027108577.1:0-1641 GCF_000696795.3 Halyomorpha halys
ATAATTGAATCGAAAGAATACAAGTCGATCGCGACACACTTTTAAGAAAAAAAGTAGGTCACCCCTTCTCTATACAGCTGGCATTCCAACCAATCCTAAAGGGACCTCTACATGTTCGCCAAGCCATGGCCAACTCGGACATGCGCGAGCATGTGGATGGGTGGCTTGTACGAGTTGGCCTAAGCTCGTTGCTGATCCTGGTTCGTGAGTGCGCTCGTGTAGCATCTACACCATTGTTCTTTGTCTAGTTGCAACTGAGAGCTGTTAGGAGGTTAAAGGTGTTTGTTGGTACTTTTTATAATAAGTTTTATATTAAATCTTATTCATTTATATTTAATTTTGTAATAAAAATAATATAATCCCAGTGCAATGGCTGAAACCACTTGTACGTCCGCCATGCTTGCCTCTCTGAATAACACTGACATGTGAATGGTCCGCCTTAAAACTACCCTCACCACGTATGCCGATGACACATTGCATCCCAAACTCTCCAATCCCATATCACAGCCCTCAAAGAAAGTCGTAATTCGAGGATTAAAATAAATCCCAACAAATCCCCTTTGACGTAAACCTACCGATTGCCCTACAGTATGCTTTAATAATGTTGCACTTAGCCCTGTAGAACATATCCACTACATTGGAAAAACAACTTACTCGTCCTTAATCCTCATACAAGACTGAAAAGACAGGAAACTGCACGTCGATTGCGACTATAACAGCACTTACTAGAAAAACAGTCTAAACTTCCAGCTCATTACAAAAGACTGATCTACACGACAATTGTAAGGCCTATCTTCCAAAATCCGTCGCTCCAATACCCTCCCTAACTTTAAATCCCACCTGTTCAATCATTTCCTATCCATTCAAACCCCATAAAATTGTAAATATATATGTAAACTATTATATCATTCTTAATTATTTTTACATCATTTTCTTTTCTCTTTTTTATTTATTCATTTTTTTTTTATTGTTCAATTGATAAAAGTGAGAAAGAAACCTATAATTATTTTTTTATAATGACTTTTTATATTTCTTTGTATTTTTGTCTAAGTATCTCTGAGGCTCTTCAGCCCTCATCTATTGATTTCTCTATATTATTCTAAAGGGACTCGTCCCAGAATGAATAAAGTATTATTATCTAGAGATACTGAGTTGAGCTTTAAATAAACCTCCAATTAAATAAATAACTAATACAAATAAACCAATAAACCTCCAAAGTCCTCTCGTATCAGTAATAATAATATTAGCTCAGCAATTCCTTTTTTTAAATGTTGTGTAATTTACTTAAAAAATTTATATATATATAAAATTTCGTTTTTTTTCTCGCTGTATGATTTTTGGTGTACCAAGTTCTATTAGTAGAGGTACAACTATATATTTGTTGATATAACCTTCTTTTGTAAGTACAAAGATAGGATTTCCCACAGTTTTCTTCACAGGAAATTTCATGCACTATATAAAATTGTAGTTCTTTTTTGTCTTTGCCATTCCTATTGGTGTATAGTTTGGATAAAGTGGACGTGTTTTTGTATGTAATTGTGTAATCGTTTTTGATATTCTCTCTGATATAGATTGATATGTATATATTTTTTTGCAGGGAACTTATCATTTGTCCACTCACAACATATCCTTTGCTGAATT
>NW_027108578.1:0-381 GCF_000696795.3 Halyomorpha halys
TTCCGTGCGACCGTTACAGAAATAAATTTAAAATGTCCTTCCTATATTTAAAATGTCCATCTCAGTGTGGGGACGAAACATTTAGTTTTGATCAGCAATATTTTAGGTAATATTAGACATACAGATGTCTGTTAGAAATCAATTCAAAGCTATTTATATATACTACAGAGGGGTTTATTATAAGTGTTTTCATAGGAGTAATAGTTTTTAAAATATTTGCAAAACCTAGTTTAAAAATGTCCATCTCAGTGTGGGGATGAAATATTTAGTTTAGATCAGCAATATTTTAGGTAATATTAGATTTACCGATGTCTGTTAGATATCAATTTAAAGGTAGTTAAGTGTACTGCACAGAAGATAATTTTTTGTTTTTTCTTAAGA
>NW_027108578.1:514-1787 GCF_000696795.3 Halyomorpha halys
GTAATAGTTTTTAAGATATTTGCAAAACCTAGTTTAAAAATGTTCATCTCCTGTGGGGACGAACCATTTAGTTTAGATTCGCTTAATTTTAGTAAATATTAGACATACACATGTCTGTTAGAAATCAATTTAAAGCTAGTTAAATGTACTTCACAGAAAGTAATTATTAGTTTTTACATAGGTGTAATGTTTTTTTTAGTTATTTGCAAAATCTTCTTTAAAAATGTCCATCTTCTGTGGGGACGAACCATTTAGATTAGATCAGCTATATTTCAGGATTTAGGTTTAGGTTAGCTATATTTTCTGTGAATGAATGTAATACGTTTTATTAAATTTCATTTTAATTGTGGTCTAGGATTGACACGGGAAATGGGAGCTTCTTTACTTTTATGATATTTGCAAAACCTAGTTTAAAAATGTCCATCTACCGTGTGGACGAAACATTTAGTTTAGATTAGCTTAATTTTAGTTAATATTAGACATACACATGTCTGTTAGAAATCAATTTGAAGCTAGTGTTAAATAAACAACACAGAAGGATATAATTAGTTTTTCCACAGGTGTAATTGTTTTTATGATATTTGCAAAACCTTCTTTAAAAATCTCCAGCTCAGTGTGGGGACGAAATATTTAGTTTAGATCAGCTATATTTTAGGTAATATTAGACTTACAGATGTCTGTTAGAAATCAATTTAAAGGTAGTTAAGTATACCGCACAGAAGGTAATTTTTTGTTTTTTCTTAAGACTGATTGTTATTACTGATGATATTTGCAAAACCAAGTTTAAAAATGCCCATCTCAGTGTGGATAAAATGCATTTAGATTAGATCAGCAATATTTTAGGTAATATTAGATTTAATGATTTCTGTTAGAAATCGAATTGAAGCTATTTAAATATGCTACAAGAAAGATTATCAAGAATTTCCTCGGAAGAGTAATAGTTTTTAAAATATTTGCAAAACCAAGTTTAAAAATGTCCATTTCAGTGTGCGGACAAAACTTTTAGTTTTGATCAGTAATATTTTAGGTAATATTAGACTTACAGATGTCTGTTAGAAATCAATTCAAAGCAAGTTAATTATACAACAGTGGAGGTTATTATTAGTGTTTTCATAGGAGTAATAGTTTTTAGTATATTTGCAAAACCTAGTTTAAAAATGTCCATCTCAGTGTGGGTACAATGCATTTAGTTTAGATCAGTAATATTTTAGGTAATATTAGACTTTAAGTAATATTAGACTTACAGATGTCTGTTAGAAATCAATTCAAAGCT
>NW_027108578.1:3591-3855 GCF_000696795.3 Halyomorpha halys
GCTAGTTAAATATACTGCAGAGGAGTTTATTATAAGTGTTTTCATAGGAGTAATAGTTTTTAGGATATTTGCCAAACCTCCTTTAAAAATGTCCTTCTCAGTGTGTGGACGAAACATTTAGTTTAGATTCGCTTTATTTTAGTAAATATTAGACATACAAATGCCTGTTATAAATCAATTCAAAGCAAGTTAATTATACTACAGAGGAGTTTATTATAAGTGTTTTTATAGGAGTAATAGTTTTTAGGATATTTGCAATACCTA
>NW_027108578.1:3905-4214 GCF_000696795.3 Halyomorpha halys
TAGGTAATATTAGATTTACAAATGTCTGTTAGAAATCAATTTAAACCTAGTTAAATACACTGCACAAAACGTGATTAGTAGTTTTCTTGTAGGACTGATTGTTTTTATGATATTTGCAAAACCTAGTAAAAAAATATCCATCTCAGTGTGGGTACAAACCATTTAGTTTAGATCAGCTATACATTAAGATAAATTAGATATACAAAAGTAATACACATCAATTTGAAAGTTGTGTTAAACAAACAACAAAGAAGGATATTATTACTTTTTTCATAGGTGTAATAGTTTTTAAGATATTTGCAAAACCTT
>NW_027108578.1:6206-7892 GCF_000696795.3 Halyomorpha halys
ATTTTAGTAAATATTAGACATACACATGTCTGTTAGAAATCAATTCAAAGCTAGTTAATTATACTGCAGAGGAGTTTATTATAATGGTTTTCATAGAAGTAATAGTTTTTAGGATATTTGCAAAACCTACTTAAAAAATGTCCATCTCAGTGTGGGGACGAAATATATAGATTAGAACAGCTGTATTTTAGTAAATATTAGACTTATACATGTCTGTTAGAAATCAATTTAATATAGTTAAATATTTAATTCTAGTTAAATATACTGCACAAAACGTGATTAGTAGTTTTTTCGTAGTACTGATTGTTTTTATGATATTTACAAAACCTACTTTTAAAATGTCCATCACAGTGTGGGGACGAAACATTCAGAATAGATCAGCTATATTTTTAGTAAATATTAGATTTAATGATTTCTGTTAGAAATCAAATTGAAGCTATTTAAATATGCTACAAGAAAGATTATCTACAATTTCCTCGTATGAGTAATAGTTTTTACGATATTTGCAAAACCTAGTTTAAAAATGTCCATCTCAGTGTGGGTACAAAGCATTTAGTTTAGATCAGCTATATATTAAGAAAAAATAGAAATACCAAAGTCATACAAATCAATTTGAATCTAGTGTTAAATATACAAAACAGAAGGTTATTATTAGTGTTTTCATAGGTGTAATAGTTTTTATGATATTTGCAAAACCTTTTTTAAAAATGTCCAGCTCAGTGTGGGGACGAAATATTTAGTTTAGATCAGCAATATTTTAGGTAATATTAGACTTACAGATGTCTGCTAGTTTCCGTGAATGAATGCAATACGTTTTATTAAATTTCATATTAATTTATAATTCATGCTTTGACATCAATAATTTAGACAATATTTCTAACCGAATTTAAGGCCCAGAATTCGGTATAGAAGGTGTGGTCTGGGATTGACAGAAGCGTGAATCGGGAAATGGGAGCTTCTTGTCATTAAAAAATAATATAATAATTTACCTGATATTTAAAGCAATATTGATATTATTACCACGTGGGGGGTTAAGTTTTCATTTCGTGTGACCGTTACAGAAATAAATTTAAAATGTCCATCCTACTTTAAAAACGTCCATCTCAGTGTGGGGACGAAACATTTAGTTTAGATCAGTAATATTTTAGGTAATATTAGATTTAGCGATGTCTGTTATAAATCAATTTAAAGGTAGTTAAGTACACTGCAAAGAAGGTAATTTGTTGTTTTTTCTGAAGACTGATTGTTTTTACTGATGATATTGTCAAAACCTACTTTTAAAATGTCCAGCTCAGTGTGGGGACGAAACGTTTAGTTTAGATCAGCAATATTTTAGGTAATATTAGACTTACAGATGTCTGTTAGAAATCAATTCAAAGCTAGTTAAATATGCTACAAGGAAGGTTATTATTAGTTTTTTCGTAAGGGTATTAATAGTTTTTATGATATTTGTAAAACCTACCATAAAAATATCCATCTCAGTGTGGGTACAAAGCATTTAGTTTAGATCAGCTATACATTAAGAATGATTAGATATAATAAAGCCGTACACATCAATTTGAAGCTAGTGTTAAATAAACAACACAGAAGGATATTATTAGTTTATTCATAGGTGTAATAATTTTTATATTTGCAAAACCTTCTTTAAAAATGTCGAGCTCAGATTGGGGACGAAATATTTAGTTT
>NW_027108578.1:8878-19419 GCF_000696795.3 Halyomorpha halys
TATTAGTTTTTTCATAGGTGTAATAGTTTTTATGATATTTGCAAAACCTACTTTTATAATGTCCGTCTCAGTGTGGGGACGCAACATTTAGATAAGATCTGCTATATTTTAGGATTTAGGTTTAGATTAGTTATATTTTCCGTGAATGAATGCAATACGTTATATTAATTTCAATTTAATTTATAATTCATGTTTTGATATCAATAATTTAGTATATATTTATAACCGAATTTAAGGCCCCGAATTCGGTATAAAAGGTGTGGTCTGGGATTGTCAGAAGCGTAAACGGGAAATGGGAGCTTCTTGTCATTAAAAAATAATATAATAATTTACCTCATATTTATAGCAATATTAATATTATAACCAAGTGGGGGTTTAAGTTTTCATTTCGTGTGACCGTTACATAAATACATTTAAAATCTCCATCTCAGTGTGGGGACGAAACATTTAGTTTACATCAGCAATATTTCACGTAATATTAGACTTACAGAAGTCTGTTAGAAATCAAGTTTAAGCTAGTTAAAATGTACTGGACAAAACGTGATTAGTAGTTCTTTTGTAGGACTGATTGTTTTTATGATATTTGCAAAACCTACTAAAAAAATATCCATCCCAGTGTGGGTACAAAGCATTTAGTTTAGAACAGCTATATTTTAAGAAAAATTAGATATACAAAAGCCATACACATCAATTTGAAAGTAGTGTTGAATATACAACACAGAAGGATACTATTAGTTTTTTCATAGGTTTAATACTTTTTATGATATTTGCAAAACCTAGTTTAAAAATGTCCATCTCAGTGTGGGAACACAACATTTAGATCAGTAATATTTTAAGTAATATTAGACTTACTGATGTGTGTTAGAAATCAATTCAAAGCTAGTTAAATATACTACAGAGGAGTTTATGATAAGTGTTTTCATAGGAGTAATAGTTTTTAAGATATTTGCAAAACCTAGTTTAAAAATGTCCATCTCCTGTGGGGACGAACCATTTAGTTTAGATTCGCTTAATTTTAGTAAATATTAGACATACACATGTCTGCTAGAAATCAATTTAAAGCTAGTTAAATGTACTTCACAGAAAGTAATTATTAGTTTTTACATAGGTGTAATGTTTTTTTAGATATTTGCAAAACCTTCTTTAAAAATGTCCACCTTCTGTGGGGACGAACCATTTAGTTCAGATTAGCTTAATTTTAGTAAATATTAGACATACACATGTCTGTTAGAAATCAATTTAAACCTAGTTAATGCACAGAAGTTAATTTTTAGTATTTTCTTAGGACTGATTACTTTTATGATATTTGCAAAACCTACTTTTAAAATGTCCATCTCAGTGTGGGGACGAAACATTGAGAATAGATTAGCTATGTTAGATAAATATTACTATAAAAATAGTAAATATTAGACTTACAGATGTCTGTTAGAAATCAATTCAAAGCTAGTTAAATATACTACAGAGAAGATTATTATAAGTGTTTTCATAGGAGTAATAGTTTTAAGGATATTTGCAAAACCTACTTTTAAAATGTCCATCTCTGTTTGGAGACAAAACATATTGATTAGATCAGCTATATTTTAAGAAAAATTAGATTTACAAAAGCCATACACATCAATTTGAAGCTAGTGTTAAATATACAAAATAGAAGGTTATTATTAGTGTTTTCATAGGTGTAATAGTTTTTATGATATTTGCAAAACCTACTATAAAAATATCCGTCTCAGTGTGCGGACAAAACTTTTAGTTTAGATCAGCTTTATTTCAGGATTTAGGTTTAGATTAGCTATATTTTCTGTGAATGAATGTAATATGTTTTATTAAATTTCATTTTAATTTATAATTCATGCTTTGACAACAATAATTTAGACAATATGTATAACCGAATTTAAGGCCCATAATTCGGTATAGATGGTGTGGTTTGTGATTGACAGAAGCGTGAAATGAGAAATGGGAGCTTCTTGTCTTTAAAAAATAATATAATAATTTACCTGATATTTATAGCAATATTATAACCAAGTGGGGGGTTAAGTTTTCATTTCGTGTGACCGTTACAGAAAAAAATTAAAAATATCCATCCTACTTTAAAAATGTCCATCTCAGTGTGGGGACGAAACATTTAGTTTAGATCAGCAATATTTCAGGTAATATTAGATTTACAGATGTCTGTTAGAAATCAAGTTTAAGATAGTTAAATATACTGCACAAAACGTTATTAGTAGTTTTTTCGCAGGACTGATTGATTTTATGATATTTGCGAAACATACAAAAGAATATCCTCTCAGTGTGCGGAAAAAACATTTAGTTTAGATCAGCTTTATTTTAGGATTTAGGTTTAGATTAGCTATATTTTCTGTGAATGAATGTAATACGTTTTATTAAATTTCATTTTAATTTATAATTCATGCTTTGACAACAATAATTTAGACAATATGTATAACCTAATTTAAGGCCCAGAATTCGGTATAGAAGGTGTGGTCTGGGATTGACAGAAGCGTGAAACGGGAAATGGGAGCTTCTTGTCATTAAAAAATAATATAATAATTTACCAGATATTTATAGCAATATTGATATTATAACCAAGTGGGGGAATAAGTTTTAATTTCGTGTGACCGTTACAGAAAAAAATTTAAAATATCCATCCTACTTTAAAAATGTCCATCTCAGTGTGGGGACGAAACATTTAGTTTAGATCAGCAATATTTTAGGTAATATTAGATTTACAAATGTTTGTTAGAAATCAATTTAAACCTAGTTAAATATACTGCACAAAACATGATTAGTAGTTTTCTGGTAGGACTGATTGTTTTAAAGATATTTGCAAAACCTAGTAAAAAAATATCCATCTCAGTGTGGGTACAAAGCATTTAGTTTAGATCAGCTATACATTAAGAAAAATTAGATATACAAAAGCCATACACATCAATTTGAAAGTAGTGTTAAATAAACAACACAGAAGGATATTATTAGTTTTTCCATAGGTGTAATAGTTTTTTATAATATTTGCAAAACCTAGTTTAAAAATGTCCATCTCTGTGTGGGTACAATGCATTTAGTTTAGATCAGTAATATTTTAGGTAATATCAGACTTACAGATGTCTGTTAGAAATCAATTTAAGGCTAGTTAAATATACTGCAGAGGAGTTTATTATAAGTGTTTTCATAGGAGTAATAGTTTTTAGGATATTTGCAAAACAGAATATTTAATTTAGATCAGCAATATTTTAGGTAATATTAGACTTACAGATGTCTGTTTGAAATCAATTCAAAGCAAGTTAATTATACTACAAAGGAGTTTATTCTAAGTGTTTTCATAGGAGTAATAGTTTTTAAGATATTTGGAAACTTAGTTTAAAAATGTCCATCTCAGTGTGGGGACAAAATATTTAGTTTAGATCAGCAATATTTTAGGTAATATTAGATTTACCGATGTCTGTTAGTAATCAATTTAAAGGTAGTTAAGTATACTGCACATAAGGTAATTTTTTGTTTTTTCTTAAGACTGATTGTTTTTACTGATGATATTTGCAAAACCAAGTTTAAAAATGTCCATCTCAGTGTGGATAAAATGCGTTTAGTTTAGATCAGCAATATTTTAGGTAATATTAGATTTAATTATTTCTGTAAGAAATCAAATTGAAGCTATTTAAATATGCTACAAAAAGATTATCAAGAATATCTATCTCAGTGTGGGTACAAAGCATTTAGTTTAGATCGGCTATATATTAAGAAAGATTTGATATAATAAAGCCGTTCACATCAATTTGAAGCTAGTGTTAAGTAAACAACACAGAAGGATATTATTAGTTTTTTCATAGGTGTAATAATTTTTATGATATTTCCAAAATCTTCTTTAAAAATATCCATCTCCGTGTGGGGACGAAACATTTAGTTTAGATTAGCTTAATCTTAGTAAATATTAGAGTTACAGATGTCTGTTAGAAATCAATTCAAAGCTAGTTAAATATACTACAGAGAGTTTTCATATAAGTAATAGTGTTTCATATAACTAATAAGTGTTTTCATAGGAGTAATAGTTTTAAGGATATTTGCAAAACCTACTTTTAAAATGTCCATCTCTGTTTGGGGACAAAACATTTGGTTTGATCATATATATTTTAAGAAAAATTAGATTTACAAAAGCCATACACATCAATTTGAAGCTAGTGTTAAATATACAACACAGAAGGTTATTATTAGTGTATTCATAGGTGTAATAGTTTTTATGATATTTGCAAAACCTACTATAAAAAAATCCATCTCAGTGTGCGGACAAAACTTTTAGTTTAGATCAGCTTTATTTTAGGTTTTAGGTTTATATTAGATTATATTACATCAATTTGAAGCTAGTGTTAAGTAAACAACACAGAAGGATATTATTAGTTTTTTCATAGGTGTAATAATTTTTATGACATTTGCAAAACCTACTTTTAAAGTGTCCATCTCAGTGTGGTGACAAAACATTTAGTTTAGATCAACAATATTTTATGTAATATTAGATTTACAGATGTCTGTAAGAAATCCAATTGAAGCTAGTTAAATATGCTACAAGGAAGATTATTATTAGATTTTCGTAAGGGTATTAATAGTTTTTATGATATTTGCAAAACCTACTTTAAAAATATCCATCGACTTATGATTTAATATAAATAACTTTATTATGATTGTTTTTTTAATGGGATTCATTTTTAATTATTAAATATAAATCAAAATGTTTTATCTCATATCTTAAGTTTAATTTAGTATTGCTTTTTATGAATTTATTAGTTAATGTAAATTTTTTTTCCAATATGAAAAAATAATGTATTAGTAAACAATAAGTGAAGCGTCATTCCATGCCAAATCATTTAGTTGAAGTTTAGCTTTATACCCAAGGTTCTCTGATTTTATTGCAAATATTAATACATAAAAATCCCTGTACTAATACAACCCATGAAAGGTCAGGGGTTCAATATTTTGTAAGTACTATATCTTGAACATCGGTTGAGCGCAAGGAGGTCATTTGTTCATGATCACACTTACCACCAGGTTTTTACTTTAATTATGGGTGTCTACTTTAAAGAAGCTGGGTGAGTCTTAGGAGAGCTCCTAAGCCCACAGGTTTGGCTCACGGCAAAAGTAAAAGGAAAAATAATTATCTGCTACAGCCAGATTCAGACCCAGGCCTAGAAGATAGCTCTCTACATAAAGTGAATATAAAAAGAGAAATAAATTCCTGTAAAGTGATTTTAAAAAAAAATTATCTATTTCTATTAATTAAAATAAAAAAATAAGTAATAGCCTTATAAAAAAAAATAACAGATACAATGGTACCAAAAAAATATTAAAATCAAAAATTAATTCGTAAAAGTCAATGTTAAAATATCCATAAATAGTTGAAATACCTGTTATTAACTATGTGTCCATGATCCACAGCTACCCTTCATAAAACAAAATAAACAACTCATTGAGTTTTGTTTTTGATATAATGAATTATTTACATATAGAGCTGTAATTAAAAAAAATATTTTCCAATGAAGAAAGTGTTCAAAAATAAATAAATATTGAGTGAAATTTCAGTATGATCACCAATTCGTAAAACCTGAACTTTGAGGGTGTTAATATGGTTATCTTATCTTATGACTTTGGTTTAACCTTCTCAACGATTTGAAAAGCTACAATTGTTTCTCTTCAAAGTTTCAATCATTCTTTTTTAATTTTTCCCAGAAAATAGCAACTGAATAGTGTTCAAAATATTGAAGCATGACACAAAAATTTCTGTTTATAGTTCTTGAGGTCCATGGGTAAAGGTAGCATTGAGAAAAATTTCTGATGTACAATGCTTATTAAAAAATGGTTTAAAGATACATTGGCTAATTATGGACCATAGGAGACCAATTAAAACCTTAAAATTGGGTAACAGGACTTTATAGTGTGGGTTTACACACTTGTAAATCAGTAGGCATTTATCAGTCTGGGGCACTTTTAAATAACTTACCTGGGAGCCTTTATAAAATCTAATTTATTCTTCATTATTGAATTTCATTTCTATATTTTCAATACAATAATCCAATTAAAATAGATATTGTCTTCAAAACTTATTAATAAGTTTTTTTTTTCTTATGTTCTGACCTCAATTTTATAATATTTAAAAAGTAAATCTTGAGATATATAGGTCAATTGAATTTTTATAAATTAATCTATGAATAAAATTATAATTTAGGAGCTTCATTAAAGAAAATACATGCAGAACAAATTTAATTAGACGGATTGAAAATCAATGAGATAAAATGTTTAAAATTACTGAATTTATACTTTAAACTATTTATTTAATAATTGTTTGCTTCCTCACTACAAAAAGTAGAGAGACACTTTATTCAGGTAGAAAGTGAAAAAAAAATTTCTCCTATGGATCAAAAATATTTGGTTTAATTTTAAGCAATAAAGAACAAATTTGGTTTTGTCTCTGTCGGTCAACTTGACTGTCTGCGGTCCATGATCCATGAAACAAAATGCTTACTACCATAAATCAGATTTTAATCAAATTATCTTTCAAAGATTGTGAGGATTGGTAACAAGATGTTATAATATGATTAGTATTAAATTCCATTAATTTTCTTTGCGTACTCATGTAAACAGGTAATTTCTTTGAAAAACCCTATTTCAAAAAGGCTTTTTCAGTTTTACGTAAAGTTAGAGGAAAAATGTGGATAGGTAAACAAATGGTCGTCCAGTACCAATTTCATTAAATAATGTTTTTAGAAAATTAATCTCACTTCAATTAATAACAAAAAATGAACATTTTTATGTAATCACAAAAGATATTTCAAAACTACTAATAAACTGGGATCCAAAATAGGAAAAGTAGAAAACGTTTTACTAAAATATTGTAATAGGATTAATCATTAGTATATACAATCAAATAAATTGAATTAGAATGGTTATTAATACTAACAAATCTATAAAATCAACGTCATTGTCAGAAATAATACATTGCTGCTTAAACTATGATATCTCGTAACTCAAAAAAATAAATAAATAAAAAAATAGATAAAACTTAATGATTCATTCTAGAGATATCTCAAAATTATTCTCGAAGTCAGAAGAATTCTGTAGGTATCCTACAAAACAAGGTTGAGATAAAATGTTTCCAGAATGATACATTGATTTTTGTATTATTTTTTAAATTCATAAAATCATATTTTCACATTTTATTTTTTTGAGTGACGAAGTATCACAGCTATAGTGATGATATACAATTTTCTTTTATTAAATCATACAAAATTAGATGGACTATTTGAAGAGTGACATCAAGGGCCTGTTTCATAATGAAAGTCTATAGTATTAGTGCAAAAATAAAAGTTCTATCTATCTATCCGTGGCACTATAGCCTAGTTTGGACCTTGGCCTCCTCAATGAGCTTTCGCCATGTACCTCGGTCTTGTGCGGCCAGTAGTGGATGCTCAAAAGTTCTCTGGAATCCCTGATGACGGCATCCTCCCATCTTAACCCCTTGGGGCTGCCTCTTCCTCTGGTCCGATGCAGCCTACATTCCAGCAAACTCCTCGGAATCTCAACGACTGTCATCCTGACGACATGGCCAGCGCAGCCTCCCCAGCCTTATGTGCCGGATCACATCTCCCTCACCAAAGAGCTCGTAGACCTCCCTGTTCGCCTCCTCCAATTCTATCAACCTTGACACAGCCAAATATTTGGCACAGAATTTTTCTTTCGAAGATCAAGATCTCCTTTTCTTCAGCACCTTTCAGGATCCAGGCTTCCGATCCGTAAGTAAGGACTGGCCAGATTAGTGTCTTGTAGAGCTGGCATTTGGTGCGGCGAGTGACAGCTCGATTCCTCAAGTGCTTCCTGAGTCCAAAATAGCAACTGTTGGCCTTCATAAGACGCTGGCTTGTTTCCAGGGAGATCCAATTATTAATATAAAAGTTCACTAACTATAAAGTACAATCACTAATACATTTTGTACATGATTAGTAATACCACATGAGTTTAATAGTAAAAGATTATGTGACTGCATTGTATAAGTCAGTGAAATTGTACCAAATACATACACGATTAATAGTATTAGTTTGTATTTCATAATGAAACAGGGGCCTGGTGTCATATATTTATCAAATATTCCGTAAATGGAAATTTTCATTAAAAGCTATGGAAGTACAAAGAAAACAATATAAACATAGTGTGAAAAGCAACATACCCTTGATTTCTCAGAGATATTAGTTTTTTCATTCTTGAAGTTCACTATCCGCCAAGGTCTTTAAACCCAGCAGATTTCAAAATGAGGCAGTAAATAAGAAAATTTACTTGAAAATAAACTACACTTTTAAATACATTGAATAATACAAATGAATACACTGAGAAATACAACAGAACCGCACCATACAATGTAATGAAACTAAGCAAGCTATTTATAAGAAATAAAAAAATCAACACTACACTGCATACTATACTACACTGCACTGCACCTGAAATCAAATCAAAATATATTATAATAATAAAAACTTAAGTTAATATTTTAAAATTAATTAATGAAATCTAAAAAATTGAGAGAGATTTTTTCATCAGTCAATTAAGAGGAGTATAAAATTAGTACTTATATAGTACTTATAATATCCTCCTCTCTTCCCTCCCTTTCATAAATTACTAAAACTTAATTTCCAACAAATAAACAAGAATTGGGAAAGGATATAAATAAATAAAATTATGAGATCAGATATAGCAAAAGTAAATTATAAAGGCTCTGTGAGCACCCAAAGAATGTGTTTTTATAAATAATTTAATTTTATATGAACCAATTCTTAAATGATAGTAATGGGTACAAGTGATAATTTTGTGAATACAATTGGTTTTGCTATCTACTAGTGCCTAAACCAAATTTATACATCAATATTACCAAAAATGTGTAATTATCAATAACTTACAAATAATAATTGATAATTTAACAACTGTGTCTATATTAAGTGTAGATTTGGTTTCAATTTGCACAGGTATAGAGAAAATAAAAAAAATCTTATTCACAAAACTCACTTTTATCATTTGTCTTCTCACTCACTCATATATTTTTTGTTTAAAATTTAATTTAAAATAATTTAATATTGAAATCTAATACTCATAACTAGAGACTGGATTTTCATGCAATTGCATCTTTTGTTTTCCAGCACCAAATTCAACTAAACCACAACAGAAATTTGAATTACGACATTCAAATATGTCAAATTTTATTTTGCAAACAATTGCTTAATTGGGGCTTTGGGTTTGGGGGCGAGTGGTCTTTTTTCCAAACCCTGATGGCTGCCTGGAGGTTACGGCAGCATACTGACCAGAGTGGGTGTGTCAAAATTCATTTACGTGACCACCAGAAAAAAAAAAAATTGACTGTCAGAGATGGAAATTGAACCCACAACCTTCTGAACTGGTCATCAGTGACCCATGCCCCTTGATGATCAGCCATTAACTCCTCTATTACAATAAGATAAAAACTATTAACAACTTCTATAAGATAAAATGAATTTCTAAAAATTCATGCCAAGTACATAGGAAAAGGTAAAAAAATTACTTAAATATATGTGGGTAACTTCACTAGATTCATATATGATTGTATGTGTATTAATCCAAGCTTTTACAGAAAGACTTCACATGAAGTGGGTAAGTATTTAATTGAATACAGTGACCTAACAAATATACCATAAAGAAGGGTAAGAATCAAATGTACAAAAACTTGCAATTATATAAATTTTTTTCTAAATATTATTTATATCCATACATTAATGCATAATAGCCAATTTTTATAAGTAAATCAGGGCATACATTCAAACAGTAATGGAATTTTTCTCTTTTTAATTATGATTATTGAGGTTATGAAGGAAATGGTTGGGGATGCGGTCAAAAAAGAATAAAAATAGATAACAACTATTTATTAGCCAACATTATTAATTTCTGCTTATTACTTCTCCACTTACAACAAATCTATTATCTTCTCATAATAAATCTACATCCAACAATAAATACATAATTTTTAACATTTAAATTACATCAAAGACCAATTTTAAATTGTAGATCCTTCTGGTATGTCTTTTCCTATAGTGGGTAATTCCATAACTTATAAATACTCAGGTAGACACCCTAACCAAGGGGGGCCCCACAATACAACATCGCTCATAGTCTCGCAAAGTCTTACTTTAAATCTTCAGAAATAAATTGAGTAACAATCATTTCAAAATTAAACAGAGTTAGATAATTTTTTTTTTTTAATGTTTTAAACCTAGTGAAACAACTAGTAATTTCATCTAAATCCACTTCAGACACATTTTACAACTTATAAGTTTTAAGCAGTAGGTCATACCTTTAGTTTTTTAATGAGGTTTTTATAATTGACTATAGATTAATATAGGGGGAAGATAGTTGGGGGTGTAGTCATCATAAAAGAAACAAAACTTATTTATTTGTGGTGACATTTTGACCTGAATTTTAGGCTTTCATCAGGAATACTCTGGCAGAGGTTCTGACTGGAGTCTTAAATTTTTTTTTACTGCTTAACATAT
>NW_027108578.1:19519-21488 GCF_000696795.3 Halyomorpha halys
ATATATTTGACTATGTTCGCCTCACTTTAGTTTTTTATGTAAGAACTAAACTGCTATTAACAAAATTATTAATTTTTCTTTAGTGTCCGTTAATTTCTTTTATAACTCCTCTTTAAGTTTTAGTATTATATTCAATATCAAGTTTGACAGGCACTAAGCAGTAGGGTTTTATTTCAATCAAACACTTATAGGACTTCTAAAGTTACCCTCATAAGTTGAAAAATAGAATTCCTTAAATTACCATTCGAAGTTGAGAAAATACAATAACTTAAAACTATTATTTTCCTAATATGATGACAATAATAAGTAACATATTCAGTCATTCGCTAACTTTTTTTGAGTGTAGATACCGTTTCACTATTAAATATTCCATACAAATCAGCTTTTAAAACAGAAACTTTAGAAATATGTATTAACTTCAAGACTGGCTATTTTGAATTCAGTTAAGCATTTCGGCTCTGACAAAGACCTAATACATAATGCATGATAAAAGATATACCATCAACAACTAAATCACTGTAAATCTGATTTGAAAATATACCAAGAAGAAAGTCCAACATGGTGGTAGAATCTTCTTAATTTAAAATTCAATTCTACAATTTTTTCGTATTCCTATTTAGTTTACTTATTCCAAATCAATTATAGGTATGCTTAACGAGATGTTTTTAAACTTAATTTTAAAGTATATACCTGAAGGAAACGGTTTTGCCTAGTATTAGATACCATAAAGTAAAAAAAACCGTGCCCGTGTAGGCCTCGGCGCTTCCCGCCGAGGCGACATATTTCCGTGACAACGTATACTCTATGCTAATATTACATAAATATAAATTAAAATCAATCCAATGTTATATATTTGAAATAATAAACCAGTTCACATATTGAATTCAGATATTTATTTTTGCTTGGTTATACAAAATATTTATACAGTTATACTTAATTCTAAGACTTTATTTAAAATATTCTATTCATAATCGGACGATGGTAGGAGAAATAGATTCACACTCCTCTGTAAATTATCATCTACACACATAGGATCTAAATCCTCTTTTCCATTCTTTGTAGATGCACTGTTCTTATATACTTTATTCGTAATATTAGAATCTTGCAATTCAAATGCTTTTCTTTTTCTATATTCTCGCTTTCGCTGCGTTTCATAATTACGGCGTGCTTCGGCTTGTGTTCCGGTGTTTCTGAGAATTTTAAACGTTTTCTAAAGTCACTTTGACGATCACTATTAGATTTAGCAACACTTTCACGTTTACTACCCATATTCACAGGTTCAATACCAGTGGTATACTGATGCAATCTCAACATGTATTAGGTTATATACTTTTAATTAATTCCAATGAATTTTATTATTATCACCATATTCTTAATTTCATGCATAATTTAAAGATCATCTCAGGCTTCCTTCCCCCACCACTACCTTCTCCGTTTCGCTACACTTTTGCCTGCATGACTCTCAGCATCTATAATCCTCTTACCCCCACCACCTCACTCTTACCCATCCCCACCACTACCTTCTCCGTTACGGGACACTTTTGCCTGCATGACTCTCAGCATCTATAATCCTCTTACCCCCACTACTACACTACTAATTACCTCCCCCACAATCTACTTCCGTTACGGGACACTTTTTCTAACATGGCATCCCGCAAAATGATTTATAAGACGTTGTCACGTCAAAAACTGAATTCAACTGAATAGAACGAATTCAAAAGAAGAGTACCTTGACTGGGTTTGTAGCAGGTTGACCAACATGACTTATTAATTTTCAAAAACTCTAAAAATTGTATGAAAATGTTCCAATTTGTTCATCTTTTTAAAAAAATATTAAATAATTAAGAAAATGAATAGTACAGTTAAATTTGTTTGATGTTTTATTTAAGTTTATTATTGTAAGTAATAAACTTAAATAAAACATCATTTAAATGTGCTGTTTTGACAATATTAGATGATATAATGCCAT
>NW_027108578.1:21693-29470 GCF_000696795.3 Halyomorpha halys
CGCTCTTTACTAGTATTAATAGTAGCCCTTCTGAAAAAAAATGTTTTTTTTTTTCTCATTTCCAATTTGTAATATTCCGTATCTTTACCTTAGACTGGAATAACTTCGGGACAGCCCATATGACGATTCTAGTAAAGGGAAGTAACCCCAGTCTATTGCAATATCCTTGAAATACGTTCGATTTAATATTATTATTTTTTTTTTTTTGTCAAATGTACCAGTATTAAATAAAATACAGCAGTAAAATTCGGCTTCCTAATATTAGATATGTAGTAATTCAAAACTGTATATGATCAAAACTATATTTATTTCTAATATAGCTTGAACGTAATTAACTCTGCAATAGTTAAGGGAAACGATAAGGTCTAAAATGTTTAATAAAAACGTGATCCAAGTAAAACAAACACAATTTTATGTAATAAGTGGAATTGGAAGAGTCCACATTGAATAAAAATACAAGTAAATCTCAAAACAAGCATAGAAAATCGATTATTTTAAATCAAAAACAAGATTCAACCGTGTTGTGGATATTTTATTGAATATGGTGTAACCATTTATGTAAGCCCGCTAAAACTATTCATTACATAAAGTATAAACATCTAAGGTAAGAATCTAAAATAGATCTATCTTGTGGTATATGTAAAACTATCCAAGATGAGTATAAGAAAGCTATCTCGATATTACCTCAGAGAATAAGTTCGAATTAGATAACTCATTCTTACCCATCGTATCATCTTGTACAGGAATCCTCTACAAGACTATTAAAGAATTTATATAAGGCTAATATGTGAAAGCTATTTTCTCTATTATTTATGTATTAGTATTTTTAATGATTTCCAAAATGATTTAAAAGATTGATTGAATAAACTACTATTTTATATTAAAAACAAAACAATATTATAATCCAATGATATTTACAATAATAATTGTACTTTATGAATGAATAAGTAGCTAATTACTTAAAATAACTACTTCTGACTTAAAGTATAACGTTTTTTAACGTTGGTTTGTATTTATTAAATTATAAAGCTACATAGAATTAAAATAGTTATAATAAATATTATACTTACGCATTTATTTCCACGGTACGATATGTTTTGAACAATACTGCTTAGCGGGTTAGAACTTGAGGCCAGTTAGACTAAAATAAATAAATATATAAAAAGTTCAAGAGTCATTATATCACAGTTAAAAGTGAAAATTAATTCAAAATAACCATTAAGAGTAATCTTTTAATAGTGATAATGTTGCCAAAATACGGACCCAATCGAACTTAAGACAAAATTTTAATATCTTGGTTATAACAATAAATATGGCTTGGTCATTCTACGTCAAATCAAGACACTTTTGAACCTAACCATCTCAGATTTTATACTTTTTCAGATCCAATTTTACATTAAAAATCACACTGAAAATATTTGTGAAAGATTTTTTTAATGGAATCAGAAGCTTGCGAAAATAAAACAATCTCCTGGCATATTAATTCAATCATTATTTATATTTAAATTATGTTGATTTTCATAAAACTTTTAATATTAACATTGCTGTAATAATTAATATAGATAAAGAGTTGAGTTTTTGAGAGAGTAGCTTTAATTTTTAATTTTTTTTACATTAAAACAATTTTTGTCGTTTGATTTACATGAATACGATCTACTATTCAATGAATACATTTTAATATATTAAAATATGTGTTTTCTGAGAGAATTAAAATAAAATTTTTAAATTAGATTTTCAGAAATGTTAACTTATCTTTACAGTTGTATACCACATGAAAAGATATGGAATATACCATAAAATGGCATCTATCCCATATCTCTAGCTAAATTTGGGAGGCTTCTGCAGCAATTCTAAAACATGTTGTTCTCTGGTTTTTTCTCCATTTAAGAGATCTTAACTGTTCTTAAATTCAAAAGCAAGTAGAGATATCTCAACAAAATTTCACATTTTTCAAAGTCTATATCTACAAAAAAACTGCACAAAATTTGAAGAAAATCTAAGATCGTAAGGTTCAAAAGTGTGATTTGACGTGGAATGACACTGCATTGAAAATCATAGCAATAAATGTTACTGCTCAAATCATAACGAGATGATTAATTAATGAATTTAATTAATCAGTACGTTTACGTTTAATCAATAGTATTTACTGTAAAATAAACAAATTAAAACCATTTATTCATACACTACCATGTACTTTAGAAAAAATCTGTGAGGACAGCTGATATGGTACACTCTGGGCAACACAAAAGAACACTATTTTAGATAGCGTGATCTATTAAATACATTTTATAGTTTGCTAACATGCGTGAACTATTGAAAAAAATAATATAAATTTCATGTTATTTGATTATTAAACAAATTGAATCTAATTCATATATGTAAAATTATAAATCACAGAAATTGGAAAAAATAAAATTAATAGACCAAACACTCTTACTATCTGATAATTAATTATTTTAAATAGATAATGAAAGTTAGGAACAATAATATTGTATATAATTTTAATATTTGTATTTTATAAAAGTATAGACTATACTCAACTGTTCAACAGGAGCAAAAAACGCGCGTTCTCAATAATCTAATTACCTGTTCCAGCTTCCTGAAATATAATTTCTCACTTATTCACTTATATGAGTCTGTTGATGTTAGTCTAGTTGTGTGTCCGGATTTATAACAGAATATGTGAAAAGTGTTGTTTTATGTAGGTCTGTAGTGTTATTTATTACGTTGGTCCATATTATTTTGATTTAATTAATCCGAATATTTAACCCTAAGCATAAAGATGAAACTTCATCACCCAACTATTGCAGACATATCTAAGGTATTGTAAATTATTTATTATTATTCTCCAATTACTGTGCAAATTGTGACTTTTATCATGAACAAATAAGTTTGTTCATTTCTGCTCATACAATTTAAAATAAATATGATTCATTTAAGAAACCATCAATTCATACTCGAAAGACATACTAACAATGAAAGTATTTACGTTTAATTGGGAAAGTGGAAATTTGGAACTTTCCAAGAAAGGTGGGTTTTGAGAAATCCAATTATTTAAAAGTTCAATGAATTATTCAACCAATGTTTTATGATTTTAATTTGATTTAAAAAAAAGGTAATTGAAATAGGACTTTGGATTTTGTAGGAGTTTATGCAAATAAAATTTTTTATTGTTACAGGTAAAAAATACAAATACATTTGAAATTTTTGAAATTTTAATATTTGTTGTATATAACAAACAATTATTGTTTACTACAGTTAATAACACTGTTTTTAAGTCAACATATTCAATTATTAAACTTAAAATAAAATTAAAAACTAATGAACAGTTACTTTAAAGATTCCTTGCAAAACCACCCCAATCGATTTAAATACTATTTACTGTACTAGTTTTTGAAGTTAACTAACCTATGATCATGAAGAATCATATTAGGAATAAGCACTCATATTAAGTCATGCATTAAACATAGTAATGTAGTTTCAATATTTAAAATTATGCTATATTGCAAATTTTCTGTTCAATTTTTTCTTTACCTTTTTTTACTATCATGCCCTCTTTTCATAATTATATGATTCTAATATTCGACCCACTGGATTTAAGCCAAATTCAATTGTGTTTTAATTTACTGTTAGTGATTTTTTTTTTATGAACAATACTTTTTATAATTTTCAATTCTTCAATTATAATTACACAATAATAATGTTGTTAAAAAAGTATTCTGACTTAGGCTTGAATTGTAACAATGGTAGGTATCAATATTGTATAACAAAACCTCCGCATCATTGTTAACAACATAGTTAAGCATATATTGATTAACATTATAAATAATAGTTAAGCCAAGATCTCAATGTAATTTCATTTTGCTTACCGGAAACTTTTAAATGCTTGCCAGACAAAAATCATAATATATAAACCATGTATTTGTTCTTAAGGGACATATGTCCCTGAATAAAATCATTTTTTCATTTCAATACTTTTGTGGTCAGAGAAGCACATTATTTTAGATAATGTGAACTATTATTTATTCTGTCTATAATTTAGTAATATACATAAACGCAATTGAAAAAAAGTTAATATTAAAGCTCACTTCTTTAATCAATAAAATAATTAAATTTCCTTTATTAATGCAAAAATATCAATAAAATTCACTAAAGAACATGATATAGAAAATAAATAAAATAAATAAACAAACAAAATACCCTTACTATTGATGAATAATAAATTATTTTGACCATTTTGAATAGAGAATGAAAGTTAGACACAGTAATATGGTATACATAATCAAATACTTACATTTTAAGTATATATTTTTTTGTGGAAGAGTTATGAATATCTTTGGATTATCTATTGATATTTGAGAATATGCATTATAACCCAAAATTATGAATATTATTATTATTTTAATTTTATTTGACAAAATGAACATCAATGACTTACTTCATAGTGGTTCTAAGTTCATTTTCTCCAAATTTAGAAAAAATACAATTAAAAGTTCTCTCTTTTAGGAAAATTATAACTTTATAATTATTTTTTTGACTGAAAAGATTTTAAATCTAACTCTGTTCAGTCAATAAAATAATTGTGAAGTTTTAACTTTCCTAAAATGGAGAATATTTAGTTGTATTGTTCCAAAAGTTAGTAGCAAGGTACTTAGCACCACTCTGAAGTAAACTATCAATATGACAAATTCACGATTAATTTGCTTCTATTCAAAGTGTTGGTTCATGGATATGTTGGATGGTACAGTTATTATTAAATATATGTAATTTGTTATTGTGTGTTAAATTTGTTGTTTTTCTAATTTGTTATTTCTGGTTTGTACATTAAGTAGTATTTCACTTGTCTATTAATCATACTCTATAGATCTAAATGATTCTCCAAAAATAAAATATTTATGATGAATGATGATGAATGTCTTTTCTTAAAAATCATGTGTAAGTGGAAGTGTAAGTAACATAATTATCAGGCTTCATTTTACATTGTGCTTTTATATTACGATTTCTTGTTATTGAAGATGAACTTATTTATCATTGATAGTTGGCAAGAAATTTGCAATGAAGTCAAGCAAATTATATGTAATATATAGTATATTTTTAAAATACTTTAAATGCTCAAATGCATCTTACTGGAAGCACTTAACCAGTATATCTAGGGGTTTTTAAAGTTAGGGTAGTTTAAGTCTTTTTTTTAAAAAAAAAAGGTTTTAAAAAAATTATTATGGTGAATTTCCATTTTCCAACTTCGTTGGAGAAATCGATTGAATTTTGATGTGAGGTTTGATTAAAAAAAATTTCACTTTTAAAATTTAATAATGATTTAAAGCCTTGTACAAATCATAGATGAACTGTTGAAAATGTGAGGTAATTTTTAACTTAAAAACATTAATGTTCTCATCTGATCATAAAAGTTCTATAGCCAAAAAGTTATTTATATAAAAAGACATTGTCCATGACAGAGAGACAGACCATATTCTCTCTTTTCCTCTTTATGACACTGATTAACTTACAATTATTTCACTTTTTAAACATTCGTTTAGTCCTTCTGGATTGTATTTCTGCATTAAAATCATTTTTTAAAATGAGAAAACACTCTGAGCTTAATGCTCTCTTATTTAAATAAAAATTTAAATGAAAAACTTAGTATGTTAGGACTCTATTAAGTTTATAAATTCTTTTTTGTGAAAAGAGATAAGATTAATTTATAGGAACATGAATTTTAATAATTCACATTAGTCAAACAAATCTAATACATCTAACAACTCAGTTGGAAAAAAAAAATCCATTTTCTCATAACAAAGCTGTTTCTCAATCTTGAAAGTTATTTTGAGTTGAAACTGCAATTCATAATACATGCAGGTTGTAATGCCAATCGTGGAGCATGTTAGCACTAATGACCTGGACCTTCCCGATAAGGAGTGATGTGGGTTCGAATTCCACTTAGCTCAGATTATATTTATTTTTTGACAATACCTTGAAAATATTCTCCAAATTCCTGCTTTTATTAGGACTAGTTGCCAAAACTCATTAGTCATCAAGGGTGACAAAAGGACCAGTTGGCCTACTTCTATATATTCCTTCACACCAATAACAGCAGCAATGGATTATCTGATATCCCTTAATGAGTATATTATAAATAAGATACCCACATTCAATATTATCTCTTATCCTGAACACTCTAGCTAATATTGTCTATTAAAAAAAAAATTAAATCTGTACCGATACAACCCATAAAGGATCAAGGGTACAGTACTTTGTACGGAAATACTGTTACTAGACCAACGGTTGTGCAAGGAGGAAATTTGCTAAGAATCACATGGTACCCTCTTCATGGGGCTAGTTCTCCCTAATCTACAGGACTGACTTTGTAGTAACAAAATAACAGAAAATAATAATCTGCCACAGCTTAATTGAAACCCGGGTTCTTTGAGTTAGCAGTTACAATGTCATCTATAATAAAAACAAAAGTTTTATGTACCAGTATCTTAGCTTATCTGGTCTACTTGTTGGTTCATATATGATGCTTGGTGGGACCTGATGATCTAAGTGCTATCTATATGTTTGGAAACATGTTTTTTCCAACAGATTTAAAACCACAACGGTCTCTATTTAGTTGAGATAAACGCAAAAAGGAGGATCTGGCTGTGTTGCTGCCGTTCATTCTCTATGATCATATTTTAAAATAAATATTTTTTTTTTTTACTTTCTATATCTCTTAGCCCCGCAACGCTTCATGTGATTTGTTTTTATAAATAGGAGATAATAATTTTCTGTTCTTTATTTGAACCATTTAATTATACTTGTAATTCAAGTAAACTTATTCATGTACTTGATTCATCTGTTACTTAAATATTCATCTCTTCTGTGGGGATAAAGAAAAAGGTTTGCAATTGGCTTTAGCTGATTTTATTTAGAATTGTTTAATATTTTGTACTGGACAATAATAAATCTATTTGACTAATCTTTAATGGCATTTAGTTCCATGATATACTTATAACACTAAAATATGAACTGCTAAATCGTATTAGAATACATTTACATTTAAATGACGTCACTACTCCGGCATATCACGAGCGCATTCCACGTTGATAGCGACACCCCAAAGGGCGCATCCAGTCAGGTTTGACCTTTCCTTGTATGTATGTTCGAAATTATCTGTCGTGTCAATAGTTACAATTATATATTTATTTTTTTTTCTATTATTACAAAATATGTAATCGTTTTCATCTTCGCGAATCGTGGTAGTGCCGTATAAAAAATTAAAATAAAGAAACATATCTTGATGTTATTGAATATACCGTAAAGCAACAAAACAATAGAAGTATCGGCGAAAGTCAAATGTCAAAAAAGAAAAGAAGGAATAAGATGTAACACGTGTGAACTGATGTAACATACTAACTTTATTGGGTTCGGTACATCTCTTTATATGCATGCGATCAGCTGATCTTCTCAGTCAGCTGACATCGAAGTAACAGCTGACTGAGGCTGTAACTCCCCCCCACCAGTTTACGAACAATCCTCGTAAACTTCAACTATACAATAAATTAATATAAAATACAACAAAAATAACTATTTACAATAAAGTATATACAATAAAGTAAGCAAAAGATAGACACTCCTCATAATCGCTTATTACAAACTAAAAGTAAAGCAAAATAAAAATAAAATCATGAATTTATACAATTAAAATTTTAAAAAATGCAACGTAATTTATTCAGTACATCGCCATAATCAAAGATAAATTAAAAAAAAATTATTTACCACTAAGAAAAGATAACAC
>NW_027108578.1:33214-39139 GCF_000696795.3 Halyomorpha halys
CATGGTATGCTAGATATGAATATCTATAATTAATCATTGGAGTTCCTTTCCAACGGTATCGTTTTCACCAATTTACTATGCTATTATATGTGAGGTGGCATGCAGCGATAATTAATTATAAAGTCATGTCTTCGTTACATATTTTATATTTACAATTATATATACATTAACAAGAATAATATTATGAGAGAGCATGGTAGACTTGTTTCCTTATACTTTAATTATTATATTATAAATTGAGAAGTACCAGTTGGGATCTTTGATATTTATTCTGACTCTAAGTTATCAATTCTATTAATTGTCATTCAAATTACAACGGAAAAGGTCTTACTTGTTTGGTACATTGGTGCCTTGGCAGTTGTCGCGGCAGAGCGTCCATATTCGCTATGCTCCGCAGCCTCCCGGCGGCCGCTGCTGAATCCCAGCGAATGGTGACTTCCTTCCCTGGTCTCCAACTTGTCTTCCCCTGATCTTCCCTCAGACTGTCTTCAAGTGTCCATCTCTCACCGACTGTCTCAGACTGTGCCCAGCTGTCCTGTCTCAAACTGTGCTCAAGTCTCCATCCCTCCAAGACTGTTTCCAACTGTCAGACTGTCTTCCTCCTGTCCTTTTTGCTTATTTTATCCCCTCTGATTCTGACTCCTCCTTTTGATTTCAGTTCTTTGATTAGTTTTTCTATGTTCAGAGGGGGTGAGAAGGTCCAATGGCCTTCGGCGAAAGTCGGTCTTTTTCCTACCTTTCATGTTTCAATTAAGGCGGCTTTCTTCTTTATGTATTTTCCCCGAAGTTTTTAGAATGGCCCCGTGTGAGATAAGGGGTGTTTATTTGTCTATTCCTGCCTAAGCGGTCGTCCTTTCCCAGGGGATGCATACCCTCTGTTATCTCCATATCGCTGTACCTTACTTTTAATGTTTTGCCGACCGGGGTCATTGACTCGGCCCGCGGTTCCTGCGGCATGCCAACAAATGAACATACTCTAAGTTCAAAAATTCCAGCTGGTGCCTCTCATACATATCAATATGTATACGTGTATTTCATTTCTGTATTTCCTCTAACGTCGTACAATTTATGTATCATACAATCCCTTAAATAGAATTACATTTAATGTCCCTTTAACAGAAAACGACTACCCTCTTCTAATGACGTGGTTCCCAAACTGTGTCAGAAGAAAATTCCACTTTTTCAAAATATTAAAAAAAAAAAAAAAGAAAAAGAAAGGCTTGACAGGTTGACAAGGGTGCCACGGCGAAAAAAGCTTGGGAATAGCTTTTTTAATACGCATCGGGAGGTAGTTATATATAACGAGTTAGTGGCTGAATCCAATTGAAAATGTAAGGTATTCTATGCTAGAAGGTCGTAAATCTTCGGAGAATAGAAAATTCACTCCACAAGGAACTAGCCTATAGTCGTGAAGGGGATGGCAACTCCTACAGTAACTAGCTGTATGTCCTTGGAAGAATTTTTTTTTTCCGGTCCCTCTAAAAACAGAAAAATAAACATGGATTAGTAAAATGCAATACTAATGAAATATAAATCGAATTGAATACAACCTTTTTTGGTACTTGAAGGTATCCAATAACAAATGTATCTCAGATTTGATGTGTCCGTCCTAGAAAATCTATAAGAACATTATTTAAAGAAGAGTAAATTTGCTGAAATAGTAGCCCTGAAAGAGCTATTTACGTTCAATAGTTCGCGAGATATAGCTTTTTAAAAAGCAAAATCTACTGAAAGATTAGTAGTTAGTTAATTTATTTTGAGAAATCTATATCTCAGGAACTGTGACGTACAGATATCTATTAGCAATTCAATTAAAGCCAGTTTAATGTACTATAAAGTAGCTTCAGACCTTTACCTTCGTAGGAATAGTAGTTTTCATGATATTTGCTAAAATAAATTGAATTATAGTTGTTCGGACAATAAGTTAGATTTATGAAAAACATTATTTCAGAAACCATTGGACGCACAAATGTCTGTTTGCACTCAAATTGAAGCTAGTTAAATTGACTATATAATAGTAAATGATGTTTATCTCTGTAGGTGCAGTAGGTTTTATGATATTTGACTAAATGAAATCACAAATTGTTAATTTATAGTTGTTCTCTATAAAATGTTGGATTTTCGAATAAATATATCTCTAGACCCATAAGACGTACATATGTTTGCCAACACTCAAACTAAAGGAAATTTAACTTACTATAAAGTAGTTTATAACATTTATCTTCGTAAGGTAGTAGTTTTTATGGTATTCATATGTGAATATAAATTTGGCAAATGAAAATTTGTCTGAACAACTATAAATCAATTTTAGCAAATATCATAAAAACTACTATTCTTACGAAGGTAAAGGTCATAAACTACTTTATAGCTCATTAAACTTGCTTTGATTTGAGTGCTAGTAGACATCTGTACGTCACATAGTTCCTGAGATATAGATTTCTCAAAATAAATTAACCTACTACAGATATTTCAGTACGTTCCATAAAACATTTTTATGATATGTTGATTTTTAGAAAGCTATATTTCGAGAATTATAAAACGTAAATAGCTCTATTAGGGCTTACATTTTAGCAAATTTAAGCTACTTTAAATGATGCTCTCTTAGATTTTCTATTGTTGTTAGTAGTTGTAAGGATATAGAGCTCCGAATAAAAAAATTAATTATATTTAACGTTTTGAAACAGCTGCCATTTTTTATTCCCCCCACCTATACCTGGCAGACTCATCAATTTTGACTAGTAATTATACATAGTTTTCATTAAAGTAATCAAAAATTGGGGTGAAATAACTGCCTATGTTCTCCTTTTGGGCTCTTGTAAGTTTGCAACATTTTGATGATACTCTGCACATAAAAATAATTTTATCTTCTTATATTTAATGAATAATAAATTAATAAGTGTATTGTATTAAATAGGTAATTTCTACAAAACAGATTCTATCGCTAAGCATATTTCAACCATAGAGAATATAGTAGGAAACATTAAAAAAAAAAAACTAAAAAAACATTTTGCAATTAAATTTTTGCATAAATATAATTAATGGTAAAAACGTATCCCAAGGACCTAGGTTAGTCAATAATGCTTCTTAATCATTTTTTACGCAACATACCAATCACTTATATTTCAATATTTGAGAACAAAATCTAAGGTTGGGACCTTTAATACATGCATCTCAAGAAAAATAATTTTGCATATCGCTGCTTTACTTGAATAGTATGTGATACTGACAAATAAAAAGGTGATATTTTGAAATGTACATGTTCCAAAGTTATTACCGTTGACATTGATTTGTTTCTTTGCTGTGATCCCATTATAGATTATCCCAAAGCTAGTAGGGTTGTCAAAATGCCACAGTCTACAGTACGTTAAATACTAATTAAAATATTTTTTCTTTTTGTCAGACGGCCCTATTCAAGCATAGCAGATGTTTGAAAACAATAAACTAAAACGTATCAATTATAAACAAAGAAGTTCAATTGCTTCAAGGATGATTGAGTAGTTTATCACTAATTTCGATAGGAAGTGATGGACATCATTATTTTTATTTATATTTTTTGATTTTATGTCTTTTTAAATAATAAATAAATCCATTATTTTAGTTGATAAAAAAAAGTTGTTTAGATACTGATCCCAAAATTTCTTCATAGTATGTAGCGAATTGGACGAGTCATTTTCAAAGAATAATTGTCAAGGAAAATATGATTGTGCATGCATAAGCGAAAACATTGAGTGGAATTTGAAAACAAATAAAAGGAAAACGTTTTTATAAAATATTAAAAATAGTTCTTTTTAGTTCGTATGAAATTTTCTTAAGCTTGGGGTCTAATCGGAAGATCCGTTTTCGAAATATAGTCAGGTAAAGGAAAATATATTTCTGTAAAGCTTCCATAATATACTTCGACTACGACAAAGAAGAAAAAGCAAAAAAATATTTTTTCAAATTTATAAATAATTGTTTTATTAATTATCAAAATTGCTTTTATTGTGTACATAGTACTTTTGCTCAGTGTATTGATGTATTATGTAATTCACTTGCAAATGCTAATTAGTAAGAAGAACCAGTCAATTAATGTTGACTTTCTAATTACTACATCTATTGATTTAACTAACTGTCCACATGCTGTAAGTGTGTTAGGGAACTACAAGATTTATTATAACTGTCACGGATACACATGTCCTGTATTCGAAATAAATAAATCAATCATTTGATGAATTTTGTTCTCTGCGCATGTTATATGTGTTCCTTACTATAGGTAATAACGTTTTCCTTTTACTCTTTCAACTTGAAATAACTGATGTTTTCAATTTTTTTCTTTTTTTTTTTTTTTTTTGGAGGAACCTGTTTATTGTAATCTGAAAATAGGTGTGGGTGATAAAGGGGTTTGGAATAAATGCATTCATCTCAAATATTAAAAATTGGAAAATTCATTTGGGCGGTTTTGCAAGATAACGACTTAATTATAATTAGTTACGTGCAATGAATTATACAATTATAGTGTAAAAGTAAATAAATTATATTATTTATAGGCCCGTAAATATAAAGTAATTTATAAAACCATATTACAAAACTACAAAACTAAGGAAGGAAAAAGCCTGTTTTGAATACGGTTTATTTTACTAACGGCATATTTATTTTTTCTTCAAAAAGTTAGTATGCTCTTTCATATTATTCCGAAACATGAAAATTAAGATTTACTGTTTATAGTTTCCATAACTTAAGTTAAACCTTATTAGTTACCTCAAGGAAGAACAATCGCCAAAGATTTATAATAATTATCACCGGTCAAAATAGCCTTTTTGAATTTTATTTGGCAATTTTTGTTAATAATAAGATTTTTTGTGTGAAGAGAAGATCATCTGGGGGTACGGTTAGCTAAGATTTCTTTGAACGACTGGTTATCTCGTTTTGTTTTCAGCTCTGATGAAAGCTTCAAAATCAGGTCGAAATGTCAGAATAAATAAGTTGTTGTTTATTTGACCTCAACTTCGTTGCGTTCCATTATATACACATTTTCCACAAATTATGATATTTAATTACAGTTTTCTTTCACAAAAAAAAACTTTCAGAGCACTTGAGGAACTATATCTATTAACTTTAATTTTTTATGATAATAATATAACGATAAAAGATACCAAATGTGCCTAGTCGGAAAGTTTTTGGTCAATATGAATTAGAGATATAAAAAAATGTATTTATGATTATTTAAGTTTCTTTTAATTGCCTTCAAATGTATCATCAGAATAGGAAAAAGTAGTTTCGATTCTATAACATTTTTATTTGGTCGTTGTAATTAACACACACATGTAATGTCGATGTAATTAACACGTGTAATTAAGATTTCAAGTTGATCTAGGAAAATGTGTAAACACATTTACTATCTCAGGTAATTTAGAAAACTTTCCAATTGTTTCTTTTCGTAGACCTGTGTTATAAAATTAGCAGATGACAAATCTGTACCGCTACAATCCATGAAGGTTCGGGGGTGCAGTAATTTGTAAGGAAGTAATGTTACTAGAACAAAGGTTGTGCTAGGGAGTGATTTGGATAGAATCACGCTTGACCGCTAGATTCTTCCCCAATAAAGGGTTCCCAATTTTTAAGTCTGGGTGGGCCCCGGAAGGACCCTGAACCCATATGTTTGACTCACGGTGACAGTAAAAGAATAAATAATTATCTGTCTCTGCCGGATTCGAACCTGGGCCCTTGGAATTAGTAGCATAGTGGATTAACCCTTGGGATTAACCCTTCGCTCTCGATAGTCCCCTCTGTGGGGACAACGTAAGTGTAGAATATCACTCGGATTATCCCCTCTGGCGACTATAGTAACAGAATACATAATTGTCTGCCACAGCCAGATTCGAAAGCACAGTGCCTTACCACTGTGCTATCAGAAGACGTACATATGTTTGCCAACACTCAAACTAA
>NW_027108578.1:39770-44734 GCF_000696795.3 Halyomorpha halys
CACACACACACACACACACACACACACACACACACACACACACACACACACACACTTATTTACTTCTGTTATAGCCAAAAACAATATAGAGGGTGTTGGCCTGATAAGTAAAATAACATACAAAATATGAGTAATGAGAATAAGTAACAAATGATGACTTGCATGCTAAAGTGAGTCTTCAAAGGGTGGTTTGTATATTTTTCTCTCAGTGATATAAAATTTGATTAAATTAAAATACTATGAATAAATCATCTGATTCATTCAAAGTATACAACTTATTAGAGTTACTGTATAGATTGGAATAGATTGGAATTTATTTTATGAAGTGATTAAATGATTTTAAATCGTACATGACATCCTCCAGTTTTGAGTCTAGTCTATGAGTCATATGTACACTTAGGTAAGTTTAACAAAACCATAACTGTTTCCTTGTAACGAGTATAGTTGGAACCTCAAATTTCCGACTGGTTATGAAGAAAACTCTCTGAGATAATTAAGTAGATATATTATGTCAATCTCTGTTGTTTACAAAAGCTTGCTTTCTAAATGTTAAACATATCGGCGTGCAATGTAGAGCGAGCAATGCACTACTCGAAACATCGTCTGGCTGCATCGAGCTCCACGATGCCTGAACAGCATCCCTTCCGCCTGCTGCAGAAATGATAGAGTCAGTGAAAGTCTTTTGGTAATCATTTACATTTTTACGAGGCAATGTTTATTGTCTCAGCCAGTCTTTGAATGGGATTCAGATTTCGCAATCCGATTGATCCTAAAGTGATAATAAATTCCTTCTTTTAGAGCCTGCAATAATTTCAAGTCCTATTTAATATGGGTTCCTGTTACTTTTGTCGTTTGCATTGATTCAGGGTTTATTATACTTTTAAATCAATCTATAAAATGAATAGTATATTTCTTCAGAGCCTTCATTTGATTTATTTTACATCTAATGCTGGCAGAGTCAAGCCATGAAGTTTTATTACTAGTATTTATTTATTCCTATTATGTAGTAATTTTATAAAATAATTTAAATGAATAAAAATATTAACAGGATGAAAGTCTTATATTGTTTGACATGCTCAAAATTATAAGAAAATCTGAGCCTCTGATCTATATTATATTATCATAATCCCCAAAATAATATTAAATCAGTCAATATTTGATGATATGAAGAGAAGGAGGTCAAGATGGGTGGGACATGTGGCTAGAAATAATCAATCAGGAAGCTTCTACACAATAATGAATAGTTCGAATAGAACAATGAAGAGACCACGTAGGTAGACAGAATCAAGATGCAAAAGAGCTGCATGCAGCAAACTGGGAACCAGAAGCCCAAGAAAGGCAGGAGTGGAGAAGGCTGCTTCACGCGGCCAAAGATCTTTGGCCTACAATGTAGTGTACAGCCACCTGAAAAAAAAGTAATGGTCCATTTAATTAAATTATTCATCAAATCAGTGACCAATCAAATCAATAATAATTCGTTAAATAACTTTGGATCGTCCTGTAAAATTTTCTAAAATAACTTTTGGATCCAGCTGACCCCCCAAATTTCAAAGTATTACTAAAATATCATCGAAAATATTGATAACAATTATTTTTTTTAATGGAAAATTTAGATTAAACAATAAAATAAACAATTAAAAAAATGTTGTAAGGAAATTATAATTTAACAACAATAAATTTATATTTTACCCTAAATATGTTTTCTTTCTTCTTTAAATATCAACCAACTTCAGTGAAATCTGGAAATAATTTATTGATTGCCCAATTACGGATTATAAAAAAATAAATCATTTACATTCATAGGTTTTTTTTCCCTAACCTCCTCAATATCTTTATTTACAAAAAAATACAATATATATGTGTTTATATATATTCTATTTGTTTGTAAATAAAGATATTGAGGAGGTTAAGAAAAAAATCTGTTTTTAACGGTCTTTCTATTAAAATATAATAGTTTTGGTTACAATCATAAATCGCTTTATACGTCCTCATGTAATTTATTATTTATAACAGCCATGACGGGTAATCACAACAAATAAATAAATCAAAATAATTAGTATGTATATATATTTTTTAAATTAAATATTTGAGTCATTTTGGACCAATATAATTTTTTACATAAGTGCTTTTATTACAAAAAAAAATGTTTAAATGCTCCTTTACCAATGGCTTGAAGGTTATAGATTATAGATTAAAATCCTTTTGACACCCTCCCTCCCCTGAAAAAATTAGTATAAAGGGAAACATTTTTAATCAGAACCCTTTATATCTATAGTCCAATTTCAACTGCTGAAACACCAGCAATTTCATGTTTATTAAGCATACATTGAAATTAAAAATTGAGAAAGTAAGGACCACTAAGAAAATCGTTGTTTTAAACTGTGATTGAACTTTTGTTAGTCCAAAATGGTTCATTTACTAACACTTGAAATTTATCAATTCTTGTGAGGTAATGATGTTTATAAGATGATAACAACTGAATAAATGAAGATATATTGAAAAATATTTCTCAGGTTTGTAAAACTATTTGTATTTATGTGGTAATTTACTATAACGTTCACAAACATTTAATTTTTTAAAAAACTTTTAAAAATTTCATCTAAGAAATTATTTCATACTTAATTAAAGAATAATGTATCATTATCAATGGTTATGATTTATAGGAATGTTACCCCTAGTAAGGCTTGCCACTATGCTCTGAAATAAAAAACAGGAGGTTCCATTGATGATAAGATCAGAATAGGAACCCAAGACTAAATGCAACATGAAACCACAGATTCTCACGTCATATACTTTCAGGGGAAAAAACTTCAAAGGAATTATATAACGCTATGTAATGTGGGAGCAGAGGTTCAATAACAATTGAATGTTAACAATTAGGATTGTTAAATATTTCCTCACGGGGCATTCACCCTAAGATAAACCGGATCGAATTCCTGTTCCATATTTGGGATTTCCGGAAATTTAATGAATCTCAGAAGCCTGAATATTTTTTTTGTCCTTGAAATCAGTTTAATTAATTTAAAATTGATCGACTTTATATAACAAAATTATTGGAAGAGAAAACAACAGCAAGAGTTCAGCACCAATCCTATGATTTTTCGGATAGTCCGTTTATACAATCTCTTGTATTGCTTAGGTACAAATCTTTCTATCTGTTTACATCTGGACCTGCTCATGCCTTAATAGGAATTCCGAATGTATGTATAATAGGAGTAATTAATTATATTACATATGAACAACTATACCGGGGATAGAATTATGACACATTTTTCCTTCAGACCAACATTTTATTTTCTGTATATTTTCATAAATCAAGTATTTGTACCTAAAGGGGCAGATCGTGTGAGTGTGTTATTTTTAGTGATAAGGTTCTATCTTGCATGTTACGCTAGACAATATCAGGCGGCCTCTTCGGGGTCTTCCAGTGTTCGCGGCAAGCACGGGCATCAGAAAACGAGACCCCTGACCCCGACTTTATACAAAATAAAAAAAGAGCCGAAAATATCAGATTATGTGAATCCGAAACTATCATTTAGAAGTAAGGCCATGTTTGTTACACTGTAACAGTGATAGTGATAGTGACAGCTATCTCTGACTCTACAATCGTGTAAACTATTACATATTCTGTGCTGACAATAATGTCATACCATCAGGTTTTGTTTGATCGTTGGTAGTATAATCAAATATCTGTGCATGGGCTACAAAGTAACTATTACATTTAGACGCCTTGATAGTGAACTTTCAGACGTTATAACATCATTACACTAACCTTAAATTTACTTACAAAGTTTTATATTTCCTGTATGTTATTCGTAAAGGGCAAAATCGTATTTTGTATTTACTCATCAATTTTTATTATTCACTAGCGAATCTGGCAATGCTTCACAATTGATAATCGATAGATTAATTGAATACAATTGAAAGTTTAATATAAATTAATGTATTTAGTTATTTAGACATAGGATTAATGATTTAATTGATTTCTTATTATATCTATTTAATTTATAGTGGTGAATAACATTATATAATAAAAAGCTTTAGTAAACAAAAATAAATAACTTCAACATGAATCGACCAATCTACACCGAACTTGGTTTAGGGCTCTGTAAACCAAAAGGCACAAAGCGGGTCTAATTAAACAACTTAAAGCCAATCTGGACATACGGAGTTGAGCTTTGAGGCACCACTAAACCTTCGAATTCCTCTCTCATTCAATCCTTACAATCCAAAATCCTCAATGCTCCTTACTTTGTCACAAATAAAATCATATATAAAGACCTTAATGTTCCCTATGTAACCGATCTAGCCGAACCAGATATCACACCTTCCATTATAAACTCCCTAACTACTTAAACCCCCTAGTTTCTAACCTTGCATCCTCTTCTATACAATTCTCCGAGGCACCTGAAAAGAAGATGGCCACAAATGTAAAATGTCTGTAGTGTGCTACCAATGGGTAGTTTCTCTACACGCCTGTAAAACTCTATTTTAACTAAGATCAAATTTACTGAATATAATATACAGTTGTAAATTTCAATAAAGATATAAAAAAAAAATTAAACAAATTAGAGGCGGAGATATAAAATAAAACGTTTAAAATGCTTCGCCCCTAAACTACATTAAATCTAAGTAATGGTAACATTGATAAAAAGAGCAAACTTACTGCTTTTAACAGTTAAATTACAATAGGAATTTAATTAAAAGAAATGACGTTATGAACGATTATATGAGCGATGGAAATCAGGAGAAAAAAATTCTCAAAATAAATTAATTTAAAAAAATTCTAGTTTTTAAGTTCTTAAAAAAAGGGTATTTAAGGGTTTCAGACGTAGCTAAAAACTAACATGATTTTATTTTTCCCTTACTAAAATTTTGTTGACTTACTTTACTCAAATCCTCATGTTTTTTTTTTTTAATTTTTAGAAAATAAAAAATGATTTAATAGAACCAATAATATTCTT
>NW_027108578.1:44877-46098 GCF_000696795.3 Halyomorpha halys
CATATAGAAATTTGTATGAATATTAACCATTAAATATATTAACCATGAACATAGTATAGTTTCTGAACTAATCGCCAACGATTTTGTCGTTATTAATTTTGTTAATAAATTTGTTTTTAACTGGAGAAATCGGAATAACCTTTCCTTACAAATCCTAGACATTTAGCAAAAAATCCCTCTCAATTGGATGTACGATATAGCGTTGTATAAAATACAAACGAACACAATTTGATTTTTATATATTAGATTATCATCAGGTCAGATAACGTGGCAAACGTGGTTAGGCTTACTATCAGCACGTAGACAAACATCAACTGTTTTGTCCATAAAAAAAAGATTACACTTAATCTAATGAAATAATGTAATAATTATAGAACGTGGAGAAAGGAATGGATGCTAGGAGCAGACGAAATTGCAGTGGAATCTGTTGGAAAGTCATGGTTATAATTATAAATGTGAAATCCACCCTAAAGAAAAGCACACTCATTGGACAGTTTTATTATTATGGAACAATATCATTATTGTTCATCGCTTAATGCTTGCAGTTAATACAAATAACTCAAATGCCTATTTATTTATTTTAATCTGAATTTTATATTTTTTCTTTCTTTATTTATTGACCCGACAGTTGCAACAAAAATAGTTAACAACTGTTTAACTTCCTACATTTCGCCCTATTTCGTACAGCTTCATCAGGGCTAAAAAGATACAAAATGGGATAGCACGCCAGATCACCGATTTCAATGTTACTTATTTTTGGTTTTAGTAGTTCCAAAAATATTAGACTCGTGTTCCAGCATTCTTGCCAAAGATACCTAAAAATTAAGAAAATAAATATTTTGCATAATTTTAAAAATTAAAATATTTTCCTTAAACAAATTAGAAGAGCATAAATAAAATAGAATGTTTAAATTTGTTTATCTTGATTTGAAACTTTTTGTCTCCCTTATAGATGTTATGCATTTATAAGGGAGTTAATTAAAATCTGAAATATTCTGATAAAGAGTAGGAAAAGAAGAAATTCAAAAATTGGATAAAATTGTTATGTCAAGTTATGTTGATTTCAGGAACGTAGAACATCGGTAAAAAAATATATAAGTTCAAAAATTTATAATTTTGTTTTATGAGAAAATTCGAATTTAATGGTTGAAAAAATTGTTTGAAAAAAAAATATTTTTGTTACTTTTTTATATATGTATACACTTGAAGATTATATATATA
>NW_027108578.1:46218-68140 GCF_000696795.3 Halyomorpha halys
ATGAATAAAATACAGGCGTTGATGACTGGTAGGTTTTATGCCTTAATGTCTAAATTACCAACCAACCTTTTTATATATTAGGGAGATGAATATATTTTTTACTCACGGGACCCTAACGTAAGAAATTTAATCTCGATGACAAAGTGTTGACTAATTATCATAATCATTCTACCAGAGATAATTTAACTAGTACTTGAAGTTCTCTATTACTTTGCTGAAGTTTACAATGCCGTTTGAGGAATCCTGCTACCACAGCCAGGAAAGGAATCTACAGAGCTATAATTGAAGGAGCTTACACTAATGAACATTGACTGTTGCCATTAGCCGCAATTGTCGCAGCTGGGAACTGCATCACACCGAGGGAGATCCACTTGCTTCACCGCTCTACAATTCTTCCATTGTGAACTTTTGTGCAACTGGTCTACGACATCTCTCATTACTTTCAAATTCTCTATAATTTAATAGACGCTTATGTAAGTATTTCGTCGCTTGTATATTTTGCTCCGACTTTCACTGAATCCCGAATTAATTGCTTCTTCCTATCTCTGAATTGGTAAGCGAAGAAAATTGAAGCATGCCTTAGGAACCGCGTGCTCCTTACTTAATAATTATTGAATCTGAAATTGGTCCGATAGTGTAGGTGTTCCAAATTGAAAGAGTATGGGGATACGTAACAAGCTTCCGTATCGTACACCTCAGATGTTTACACTAGAACGTGACTTAATTTTTCCACGACTCCTAAATTAGTCGTTATGTCTCATGCATTTCGGAGCGAGGTAGCTCAGTGAGCAAGGTTCTTCTATGTGCAGGGTCCAGGTTAGAGTCCGGCTGTTACAGGTAATTATTTATTCTATTACATCACCTGAGGATTGACCGTGGGGTCTGGAAACTTCTGGAGTACACCCAGCCTCGATAAAGCCATTCTGACCAAAAAACCTCGATGCACATCTTTTGATCTACAAACAGTAATTCCTTATGAAGCACTGAACCCAAAAACCTCCATAGGTAGCTGTGGTACAATTTTTACGTTCACTTACCTACATATAGAATATACATAAGTCGAAATATTACAAATCCTGCAAAATTTCTAATTTTCAAAATGGAAATTCGCGTTTTGAGGTTCCCTGAGTCTCATCCTCCTTGAGTCCTCTGATATTAACTAAGGCTCACAAAACGGTCTGTGTCTGAACAGCCTAGCTCAAATTAAAAAAGTTGTACGTAAATGAAATTATACCTTTAGGGTATGTTTATGCAAGTTAAATTGTATTATGGAATGATGAACTGAATAGATTATAATGTGTTCAACGCAAAAGATAAAATAAATCAATTGATAGATGAAATATATTTAGTTTGACCGTTCTCCATACATTGTATGTAGAATCTAACGCATGAATATGAATTTATGAAACATATACGGTCAACAAAATTTCTAGTCAGAATCTTGAATATTCTCATTTCAGAGATTTCTTCGTCATGATCTATATGCAATCCAAAGGCCAACTAACCAGTATAAGATACTAAAGCAATTAAGAAATTATCTAGGATATTAGAAGCTACAGTGATTGATAGCTGCAATAATAGATTTATCGTTTTCGCAAGCCTCAGAAGTATCCCGTACAGTTATCAATGATTTCTGTGTTGGGATGCAGCTGCACCTATCGCTCAACTCGGAAGCCACATCGTAACGCTCAACTCGGAAGCCGCTTAAGTGACAGGAAAGCCCATTTCTCTTCAGATTTAAACATTTTATAGATGCGTCAATTTCATTAAGTTATGCGCTGAAACAAGGAAGGATAGGAAAGTTCGCTTTTTATAGCCCACAGAATTTTAGGGCGTTTTTATAACCCATAAAAATATTGATGTTACATAATTTTCACTAAAAATTTGATAAAATAAGCTATAATTAAATTAATTGTAGTTTTTATACTTTAAGATTTTAAATATATCAATATTTTATAATTAAAAAGAACAAATATTGGCTTATTTAGCAATTAGCAATTTAGTTACCACAATTTACTAAGAGCAAATAGCAACTATTTTAATTATTAATCCATAGACAGTTACTTTAAATATAGTTTTAGCAAAATTTATTTAATTCCTTCCTTCCCTTGCCTGGTACAACACGAGTGTTTATAGTAGCGTGATATTATGAATGACTACTAAACAACACACATTCCTCCGTTAACTTCAATTATTCAGTGAAAATCGTGACCACATGTTCAATATTTTCCGGTATACTACTTGTAGTACATTGGTGATCTACATCTTGGCAAGGCTATGTAGCTTTGCCCCGAAGCCCTCTTTACTTCCCCTTACTATCCTACTTCCTACTGACTACCCTACTTCGTGAGGATTCGTGAAACCTAACAGTCTCTCCGGAAATATTCCGGTAAGAAACATTTACGTTACTGTACTCCCGTTAGGGGTCGTCAATCCCCATTTGATTTATTATTCCTCAATTATCTGTTTATGTTTCCTCAGTTGTAGATTTCCGAAAGTTCTTTCGAGCCTTCCTTCTTCTAAGCTGACTTGATCACTTCATTCAGGAATAAGTCCAGTTGTTCCAGCACCGTTTCGTGCCCTACTGACGCTAAGTAGAGCTGTTCTTTAAGCAATGCCAGACTATACCGCTGTATTTGTGTGAGGTTTCTAAACCAGAAGGGAGACGCAGCCCTTAGGATACTCTCCGCAACTCTTTTATAAAAAGTTATTGTGGCTTGATAACTCAGGAAGGATAAGATCTCCGTCCCCTCCCCACCCACTACACGACTTAGACCATTTATTTCAAAGTTGGATAATCACATTTAAAAAAAAAAAAAAGGAATAATAAAATTAGTTCGCTCGTGTAAGAGGTTAAAAAAAATTAAATCTATTCCGTTACAACTCGTGAAGGGTGAAGAACTTTATAAGGAAGTACTAGAACAAGTTATGGATGGAGATGGTTTGGTCAGAATCATACTCGGCCGCCAGATTTTTGCCCTGTTAAGGATACCCACTTTATGAAACTGGGTTGACCCAGGTCGGCTCCCATACCTAAAACAGAAAATAATTTTCTGCCACAGCCAGATTTGAATCCAGGTTCTTGGGGTTAATAGCTCCTAGCTTATGGGGTTAATAGAGCCTTACCACCAACTTCAAATTAATTTTTTGTTTATAACAGTTAGTGATCCAAACCACCTAATATTTTTTGTATCTTCATAAATGATCGAGATATAAGCCTATATAACCTCTAATAGGTAACCATTTTGAAATGAATGGCTTATGCTAATGAATCCCTTGAATTATCCTGAGGCTAGATGTCAAATATGGAAAGATTTTGGATTCTACTGACATTGGAAAATAAAACCTCAAATTTTGAAGGTGAGAGAATTTTTTCTTGGTCAACTAAAAGATTTATTATGAAAAATAATAAACCAATATTAATTAATCCATTTAGAAGTGTAGGACCAGACAAAACAAGATGAAGAATGGATCTTATACACAAATATAATAAAAATAAGATTAAGAGTCTCTCTCAAAATAACAAAAAAAGATATTAAAGAAAATATTGACAAATTAAGAAATAAAATCATAAATAAGTAATACACAACAATAATGGAACTTAAAAATGTAAAAAAAAAATAATAATAAGCAGTATCAGGATTGATCATAAGAAATAATAAAATGAGGGAGGTTTACATAAATATCTGATAAAATTAATTAATTGAATTATATGGAGGACAAGTAATCCATCATCGCAATAATTTTGAATAACAACGAAACTTGCTATTCGAAAAGGATTTTTTTTTACATTTTGTATTATGACCCTCAATAAAAAAACAAAAAACAAACAAAGAATATTTATGACAGGTACGAACAGTGTTTGTTCGATGTTTGAACAGTCTGACCTTTCCTCAACTTAATTTTCGAGTGGTGAATTCAAATTCTACAAAGATCAAATTCCATAAGCATCTGTTGGCAAACGGTGAAATTGTTGTTAAGGTCAAGACACTCCAGGGACAGTTCGAGAGTTCTCCTCATCACGAATTCGATTGCACCGGAAAATATTTTTAATGTCATAACTTGGAGAGAAGATTTCTAAAGCTCGAAAGTCTTCCTGAAAATAAAAATATTTGCAGCTTTCTAATAGCTGACAATAAAAATAATTTTTTTTTTAGATCGATTGATGGAGGCACTAATAGAGAATCATTTTGTAAATCATTATTTATATAGATAAATATTATTCTTTTAGAATTTAGTTGAAATTTAAATAAATTTAATTATCACTAAATAATATTAAATTTAGATTAAGTAAAATAAATTGAATTCACTGCCCAATCTATTGAATTTAAAATATATTCATCATCAAATTTATTAATCTATATATTTAAAGGGAAATGGTGGAATCTTTGCCCATTATAAACATTCTAATTACTGGGCCAATTTACGTGCTGTTCATTTCTTCAAAATATCTCCTGTCTCCATTGAAAGGTTTAAAAATACTAAAATTCTGGAATTCTCATATAAATAAAAAGATATGAACAAAATTAAACGTTTTTGGTTTTTAGCCCAGAAATTATAGGTTTTTATATAAGTTATTGTACACCAATCGATACATCTCCGAGGAATAAGAAAAAAATCACTGATTTCATTTAGCCAGATTATATTTATTAAACGTTATAAAAACATAATGTGACTTGATATTAAGTTGGTCAATGCATTTTTGTTATAAAAAAGCAAATCATATTCGTTTTTAGTGTCGTCTCGAACTGCTAAATGCCATTTTACAAGAAATTGAAAATTGGAAATTTTTCACCTTGATTTATTCTGATAATTTTTTTTCCTGTGAGTATTGTTCATATAGTAGCTCATAACTCATCAGCATTTTATCCAATATCTGCGTTAATAGAATAGTTGGAAAGCTGAATGTCTGCTCTTTTCTTTTTAAAGTTTCAAATAAAGAAAATATTTTCTAACGTTTTATTTTATATCTTCGGTTCTAATTTGTTTAATTGTGCCCTTTATAGAGCGTTTAAGTTTAAAGTAGGCTGGTAGAGTAGTGTTGAAGTTATTTCCATTTCTTTTATAAGGAAATTAAATGCCAATGTGGGGGAACAAATTTGGGCTTAAAAATTTTATTTTCCGATTTTTCTTTCAAAAATACGTATTTAGGAGTATCTTGAGTTGCTAAAAACGAATATAAACTTTATTTCAGTCCTAAAAAATACTTTACCACACTTTAATACGTCAATCGGTTGTAAAGTCATATTCTCAGTTGTTTCAATATATTACTAATTTAATTAAATAGTACTAACACAGTAATAAATTCGTCTCTTTCCGTAGAATATGAAAATAATATTAATTATTCCTTAAAGAGTTTCTTTATGTGCTAAAAACGAATCACGCCGCATCTATTGATTCATTTATGTTACTAAATCATAATAATAAATTATACGTAAATAATTTTAACTAAATACAATAATTTATATCAAACTATCAATTTGGGTCAATAAATTTATATACATTCTCAAATATAGCAATAGCGAAGCATTGCCGAGTCAGCTATTATAAAATAAATTCGGAACCTAAAATGTAAGTTTATTTTTAATTGATAAATTTAAGAATATCCTGCATCCTTAAAATATCTCCTCCAGCTATTTAACGATTTGGTCACTATTTCCACTCCTTCCGGCTGAGCCCAGTGCCTGATCCATGTGAAGCCAAGGTTGGAGGACTGGAGCACGGTGAGGCACACGTGAGTCCCCGCGTGACGCCTTTCGCCTCGGGAGCCTTGGCAGTTGAACTCCGGATATTCTAGATCGGGATAGATCGTCTTTTTAACAGTTCCTTAGCATTGTTCCAATATTAATAGTCAAGTTGTTTCTTAACCCATTCGAGACCAAATGCACACCGTGTATGCTATGCATTTTCAAGCCAAAAAGACCGACTGCACACCGTGTGTGCAATGATCTTAAATTGCAATTCAAGAGGAGAAAACAGGCTGTTATTTCACCCCAGTTTTTTATTATTTTAATGAAAACTATGTATAGTTACTAGTCAAAATTGAGTCTGCTAAGTATAAGTAGAGGGAATAAAAATTAGCGGCTGTTTCAAAGCCTTAAATACAATCAATTTTTCATTCAGACCTTTATATTTTAAAAATAACCTACAATACTAGAAAGACTAATAGAAAATCATTTAATGTAGAGAAAATTAGCTAAAAATATGAGTCCTAGTAGAGCTATTTACGTTCAATGGTTCTCAAGATATCAGAGAAAATCAGTAGTTAATGAATTTATTTTTAGAAAAATATATCTCAAAAACCATTCTACGTACAGATGTTTATTAGCTGTCAAATTAAAGCTTGTTTAATGTTCCTGAGATATATTTTTCATAAATTAAAATTTTTGCCCGAACAACTAAAAATCAACATTTTGTGATTCAACATTGAGTCTGTCGAATATCATGAAAACTACTATTCCTACGAAGATAAACTTTATAAACTACTTTACTGCACATTTAACTAGCTTTAATTTGAACGCTAATAGATATCTCTACGTTGAATGGTTTTTGAGATATAGTTATCTGAAATTTTTTTCATTAACTATTGATTTTTCAACGCATTTTTTATGCAATGTTGCAATTTAAAAACTATATATCGGGAACTATTGAATGGCTTATCTTTTAGCAAATTTATTTTACTTTAAATGATATCCTTTTAGGTTTTACAATGTTGTTGGTAGTTTTAAATATATAGAGCTCCAAATGAAAAATTAAATTTGTTTAACGTTTTGAAACAACGACTATTTTTTATTCCCTCTACCTATGCACCTTTGGTTACCTTGGCAAACTCATCAATTTCGACTAGTAACAATACATAGTTTTCAATAAAGTAATAAAGATTTGGGGCGAAATAACTGTATTTTTTCACCGTGGCTATTGTGGTATTATAACAAGACTGGTTTAAAACAAAAATTATCCTAGAAGTGTATACAAATCAAAATTTATGTTGGTTTCACGTCGGGTTATGTTTAGGCGATTGTTTCAAGGGTTATCATTCTGTACAACAAATGTAAGGGTCATCCTTCTAGGAAAATTAGTTGTCCTGTACCTCTTCTTAAAAATTTATTTAGGTTTATCTTCTTTTATTTTTACTTATTTCATTTTATCTATAATTATATTATTTTCTTCATTACTGAACCTAAAATAAGGATTTCATGTTACCCGACTATTTTTAATAAAAATATGTGGTGTCTCGAATGAATTAAGCTTCCCTTGCACGATCAAAATTATTGAACGTAGTGTTTTATTTAGAAATATAAAATTTATACAGAAACAACTGAATTAACCGAAAAAATCTCAGTATACATCCATGGTTAGTAAGTAGGATTCAGATTCGTTAATATTTGGGATTTTGTGTGTATACATTGCATTTTTCACAAAATCTTGTCACTCTAATAGTTTTCTATTTTCGTAGAATATACTCTATTTGATACCTCTTAATAGATAGTTCCATGATAGAAACTCTTGGACTATACCATTCTATTTTTAGTCTAAATAAATAAATAATTGTTCCCTAAACCGTTTTGTGGGTAAGGCATTCGTTGAGGTGAAGGATAAAATAAATAAGAAGGAGGTGGTCGGGAGTGCTGTCAAAAAAGGAACAAAAAAAGTTAAACAAACAACTATTTATTTGCCAACGTTTCGCGCCACTTTGTATAGCTTCATCAGGGCGGTTTGAGTAGAAAAATATCGAAAGACTCCTTCAAGTTTTGAAACGTCTGCAAATAAGTAGTTGTTAACTATTTTTTGTTCCTTTTTTAAACGCACCTCCTACTATCTCCTGCATATTTAAAAAAAATATGGTCAATCATTTATATATGTGATAAAATAAATAATTTTTAAATATATACTTCTTTTTTTTACTAACCACATCATGCTGCATTGAACCGTTTTATCAACTTATAATTATCGTTTCATTATTACACAAAAAAAGCAAAAATAATGTAAACGTATACAGTAATATAATAATAATATATAAGTATTTAAACTTCTCTACCTGATTTACTTATATTTCCGCTTTTGGGTTTTCTTTTTACTTTCACTTACCTGTACATGGAATACATAGTAAGGTAAAATTTCGAATTTGAGTTTTTGACGGAAATACATGCTTTGAGGTCCCCTGAGTGCAAAAAATATAGTCCTGCAAAATGTTCTATGTGCATTTGTAAACTGCCTAGTTCAAAAAGGAAAGTAGTGTGAAAATGAAATTACTTATTTAAGGAGGGTATGTGCCTGTTATGTGGCATCTTTATCGATAACATCGTCTGACCTGAAGGCCACTTTATAGGATCGATTTTCTCGGAAACGATTTTGATTAAATTCGCCATTTCAATGTACAATGAAATTATCTTTAGTATCAGCTAGATCTTTTCTTCACTGAAATTGCTTAACAGGGCGTAAATAATGAATGTTTAAAAAATCTTCCTTTAAAATACCATTAATGTTTGTTAAAAAAAAGTACTAATTAATAGATATAATTAATTATATATAAATACAAAATATTAAAAAAAAATATCAATAAATGGAGGATAAAAAAAGGAAAAAAGAAATATCCAATTCTATAGGGAAAAACCGCTACCACCCCATCTTTCCCGATTGTATTGCAATTTTGTTGTCTTTTTTTAAAACTGTTGTATTCTTGGCCAGAACAAAATTATATTCGTTATTTCACCTCGAGAAGTCCCAAAATATGAATTATTATAACACAAAAATAACAATTGTTTGTTGTAGCCTTCAACATGAGCCATTAGAATTTGGGGACGTATGTTGGTTGCTAAGTGAGTGTTGCGCGATGCTTGCGAAGGGTAGCCCAGACTTAGTCAAAAGTCTGTTATGAAGCTTGGAGTTTTTATTCATTTAAATAAATAATAATAATTCAAGTCTTTTAACATACATTGGGATATACCCATTTGGTATACTTGAAAATGCCATACTCGAACTATCCCGAACACGCTCGGCCTTCACAGTCTCAATCCACATAATTTAATTTTTTTTTTTAGTATATATTCAATAAAAACACAATACATTTATGTTTATTAAAAAAAACACATTTGTTGTAATTTTGGGAAAAAATTACTTGAAGAGTTGAGAGATAAAATTTATTGATTTGCTTGATTGTTAGGTGTCGTATATAACCAAATTAATTTTAAAAAAAAATTATTTATACCATTCATAAATATTCATTTTTATATCATAAAAGCTCTTTCGACGAACTAGGAAATGATCGAGTGGCGTACAAATCTTCGAGTCATCTTTCATATTTTAAAAGTTCATAAAATATTTCTTAGTGGTTGTAAACAAACAGAATTCCAACTATAATGATATTATATAAAAAGAAAAATGGGTTAACTTTCCCTCGGTTTTGTGAACATCGTGTCTGACATCATCCTCAGGAATATTTCTGGTTTTGTTTTATGAAATATTGGTTGTATCCTTAGAAAATAAAGTTGTTACTCATGCTCAGGAAACTTATTTAATCATCAATTGAGTAATCTCACTAGAGAGCTTGTGTCCGTGGCGTTGTCTTGGCAACTTCATATCCATGGAATTAATTGACTAAAAAAAAATTTCAACAAGTATACAGCTGTTGTTTGTAAACATTTTATAAATTTGTTATGTCTTCGTTAGCTAATAACAGCTGGATTATCAGAAAAAAAGTATAAAAACGATATTTTGTAAATAAAACCGGAGGCTGATAAAAAAAAAGTTAAAAAACGGGAAGCATATCTAATTGAAATTTAATTGTCGTCTCTTATAACCAATTACCCTATTATAGTTCCTGTGCTGACAATTGTATGTATTATGAACCATTAAAAGACTTTTATATCTTTTATTATCATTTAACGAGCTTAAAATATAGTAAATTAATAACGGATTCCCTATTTGTTTTACAAATATGGCAAAACAATTTTAAAGTACTGTTAAGATGAATAATCGCAACTAGAAAAAAAAATACTGCTAGAGGTTTTACACTCGAAAACAATTAGTTGGAGAGTTATTATTATTTCAGTAGGGTTTAATATCATTGTGAAAAAAAAAAAAAAGCAATCGATGATAACTGGAAATAGTATTGTATAGTACTCCTTCCATCTTGACAATATTAGGGTTTTTCTACTGTTTATGTACAGTGCAGTTTACCTAATTACTGATGTGGGAATGTAGTTCCACGCCTCATTTATAGTTATAAGGCTTTTTTTAAAATATAAATAATTTAAAAACACATTATGCGGATATAATAAATAGGCTGGCAATATAAATAAATAATCAGGGAGAATACTCAGAGATTAAATTTTCCAATTGTGAAAAATATAATTTTTAACTTAAATGGAAAAATCTATTAAATATAGGAGGTATGTATATATGTATCAAAAAGGAGTTAAAACAGAGCACATAGACATATTGGTATGTCCAAGTATGTAATGCCTAATGTATTAGATTGTTTTGTTATGTTGAAATTTATATAATTGACAAATATGAGGTAAGTATGGATTAAAAAAATGTTAATGATGAGAAGAAGGGAGTTGACCGTGGATAATATATTGGTGGAGAAGATAGTTAAGGGTGCGGTCAGAGAATAACACAAATAAGTAAAAAAACTTCTTTAATAGTGGCAACGTTTCAGCCAGAATTTCTAGGCTTTATTAAGACTAAGAACAACAAACAAGATAACAACCAATGAACAAAAGAATTTATAGAATGATTAAAGTAAATAATAGTACAGAATGGAACTTAATAAAGTTGTGGAAAATAAAATGTATATATAAATAATTAAATAAATAATAAAAATAACATAATTAAGGAAATAAAAATATAAAGTTATATAATGCAAATAAACAAAGTAACATTTTTTTTAATCATTTATTTATTGATATTTACAACTGTATACACATATACATATCAAGTAAATTTGCTGTAAGTGATATTTTGAAATGATAAAAACATGTGGAGAATCTACCCACTGATAGAACTCCAAAAACATTTCTAAAGGAGAAGATCTCGAGGCCATCTTCTTTTCAGACGTCTAGGAGGATTATTAGGTAGTGAAGGAGAAGCCAGGTTAGAAACGAGTTGGTTTGGGTGGTTGAGAAGTTTATTATGGAAGGATTGGTATCTGGTTCTGGCCAAATCGGCAACATAGGGGACATTGAGGTCCTGATGGATGATTTGATTTGTGACAAAGTAAGGAGCATTAAGGATTTTACGAAGGATTTTGGACTGTAAGGATTGGATTCGAGAGGAATTAGATGGTTTAGTGGAGCCCCATAGCTCAACTCCGTATGTCCAAATAGGCCTTATAATAGTCATGTAGATCAGTCTTTTGTAATGGATTGGAAGTTTGGACCGTTTGTCTAGTAAATGTTGTTATAGTCGGAATCGATGAGCAGTTTCCTGTCTTTTCAGTCTTGTATGAGGATTCCATGTCAGTCGTTTGTCCAGATTTAGTCCTAAGTAACGGATCTGTTCAACAGGAATGAGTGGGGTATTATTAAAAGATACTGTAGGGCAAGTCGAAGGGTTACGACGAAGGGTAAATGTGATTTGGTGGGATTTATTGGAATTTATTTTAATCCTCCAGTTTTGGCACCATTCTTCGAGGGTGGTGATGTGGGATTGGGATACAATGGAAGCATCATTATTCACTGACAATAGGCATGTGTCATCGGCATACGTGGTGAGAATAGTGTTAGGATGGGTTGGGATGTCAGCTATAAGCACTGTATAAAGGATAGGACCAAGGATACTACCCTGAGGTACACCAGCAGACTGAGGAAACAGGGATGAATAAGCACTGTTGTGATTTACTTGAAATAACCTGTTTAAGAGATAAGAACGGATAATGAGATAATATGTAGGGGGTAGGAATTTACGGATCTTGTATAGCAGTCCTCAAACTAACATAAATATTTTAATTTAATAATAATTTAAAAATTAAGTTATATTTTATTTCTCTTTGTTTTTTCATAACTTAATGTATATACATAAGTAAAATTATAGAATAAAAAAACGAAATATAAAGTTAAGTGGGTAAAAGAAAGAATAGACAAGAAGAAACGTTAAAATTTTAAAATGTTTTATTCACATTTTAACGTTGTATGCTCTTGTTTACTTAACTTTATATTTTGTTTCTTTATTCAAGTATTGTACTTACATAATTCATTACTCACATATATTTTATTTCTCTTTATTTTTTTCATAACTTAATTTTTAAATTAAAATATTCATATTTCTTTGTTGTCTTTGCATTATATAACTTTATATTTTTCCCCATAGTTATGTTATTTTACTTACATATATAATTACTTATATCTGCTTTTTATTTTCCACTTCTTTCACTACTTTATTAATTTTCATTCTGTACAATTATTTACTATAATCATTCTATATATCCATTGGTTGTTATCTTGTTTTTTTTCTTAGCCTTGATGAAGGCTAGAAATTCCGGCTGAAACGTTATACAAATCCCGTAAATCCCGAAACGTTATACAAAATATAAAATAGCATTATAATCTAAATTGGAAGTCTTTTCACCTCAGCATATTAACAAATTAATATAAAATAAGGCAATCTACCAGCGATGGTATTGTTTGCCTGCACATACTAACTGAGCTTCAATCCTGGAAACATTCCTAATATTATTATTTTTATTCTAGAATATATTAGTTGATATCATAGCTGATTGTTAATATATTACTCTAAATTTCTCTTAATTTGTTCTCATATTTTGATCCAAGTTGCATGGCATTTCTTTAATATTTGTATTGTTACCAGAGGATAAATCTCGTGGCGGCAATGAAATCAGTCATTTGGCGGGATCTGTTATAAGGCTAGTATTTTGTAATTTAATTTATTCAAATTTTATCAATTAATATTAACTGATGTAGCTGTCAAATATCAAATAATATTTCCATTAGTTCAAAATCATTTGTTGTATTTAATCGATGAAATTTTATTTTACTGAATTACAAAATTAATTGGTACAATATTCGTTGTAATGTTTTCTATGTTGTATTTATATTTCTAATTTTTTTTTCAAAACATAGTACATGAGCTTTAGGAATAGTCGTTATCCTAATGCATTTATAAATAATAGCCACATAAAATCAATATCGGATATATAAGATTGGCCCGAGGTGTTAAATTTACATACGGGATTCTTGTCTGATGAGTGCCTATATATTTACATATGTCAGCGTCATCGTCTAATGGAGATATCATTTTAACTGAGGCTGGAACGTTAATGTAAAAAGTTAATGAAAACTCTAGTTAACGAGTCGGAGTACATCAAGCTGGTTTATACTATATATATATTTTACTGTTACTAATATGTATTTTTGTGGATCTTGAGGATAAGCGAATAAGACAATTATATTTAGGTTACGTTTCGCAAATTAATTGTTTCCATACAACTAACTCGAGTTACTATATTACATCAAAGTAGAACACACTTTAATAGACAAATGGGCTATGAATAAAAAATGAGATGTTCAAAATTTAAATTCATGTTACTCCAACTTTATAAAAAAATAAGACATAATTAACAACTCTAAATTTAAATGGAGAAAATACAAAACAGAAATAACATACTGACTACCTAGAAAGAACGTTATGAAAACTCCAAAAAAAAAAAAAAAAACTTTCAGTTTTGGCATAAACCTTGCCAAGTTTCAATGTTGATGAGTTATTTTTACTTGATTCCAAAATTTGAATATTTATATTTATAAGAGGGATGGCTCAGTGGTAAAATATTGAACACAACATAAATAAATAAAGTATACAACCAATGAAATACATTAAATGTAAAATAATTTTTTTTTTAGGAAACCAGTGGATATAATCTATGACATTAGACCGAAGGAATTTGTCACTTAATATAACCATACCCAGTACAGTAGGGGAGCTAATAGCTCTAGGGTGCAACTAATTCCATGGGCCCAGCTTCGAATCTGGCCGTGACAGATAATTCTTTTTTCTGTTACTGTTGCTGTGAGTCAACCCTTTGGGTTTGGGAGCCTTCAAGGAAGACCCAGTCTCATAAAGGTACCCTTAATTGTGGAGAAATCTCGCGGTCGAGCGTGATTCTGATAAAATTATCTCATTGTAAAACCGTTTGTCTAGTAAGAGTGCTTCCTTACAAAGTATTAAAACCCAAGCCCTTCATGGACTGTAGCAGTACAGAATTATATTTATGTTATGGTTAAAACTCTAAAAAACTAGTTGCAATAGTTCTTTGAATTATAATTAGTACGACTAATGATAGACCGTAGACATTTACTCCTACATTCTTGGAACAACCCACTGTTGATACTACCACTAGTATCAAATGAATACTGCTCGACTCCTCTCCCATATAAGTCTCCCTTCGCCATAAACCCGCTCCTGCTAAGGTTTTGTTGTAACAGAGCTCCTCACGGCCCGACCTTCCAGAACTCATTCCAATAATTTAGTCTTAGAATGCTCCATTGTCCTTCCTCCCACAGGTGACGGGCTGCGTTCCTCCATATTCAGAAGTTTTGTGGGAGAGGCTTCCATTCATTTCCAGAGGTATTATATATATTTGAGCTAAAGGATGAGAGCGTTCTAAAATTATAAAATAAACATGAAACGTTGTATATTTACATTTACGTAATTTACATAACGCTTTTAGATTAAGATTTTACTATGTTCAAATTAATTCATAAAGAATTGAGGAAGTTTTCTTTCAAAAATAAATACATCAACAAAGTAAAGGTTTCTTTTCTTGGATAAATACAAATTCTACAGCTAAAACATATTCACTTTATTTCAAAATTTAAATTTTCGCTTCTTAAATAATTATTACAAATTTAAAGTTCCCTTGTTAAATAATTATTACAAATCAACATTTTCAATAAAAATCAAACTATTGATATTTTGATTTAGGAGAGAAAACTCTCACGACATAATGAATGAAAGCCGTTATTAAAGAGTAGACACCGTTTACAAATATTTCCATCACTATTCTAGGTGATACCATTATATATATATGATAAGAAGTTTTACAATATGATACTAGGTTTGCCCATTTAAAAAAAAAATAATATATAATTTTCGTCTTCAAATTTTAGTTTCATTGATTTGATTTTATTCTTCTCCATATAATTGTGTCACTAAACTACTTGTTTAGCTCTTTATATTAGTAGTGTCGTAAGGTTGGAATATTTTTATCTTTAAAATAAAATATAATCCATTACAAAAGACTGATCTACATCACTATTATAAGGCCTATCTGGACATACGGAGTTGAGCTTTGGGGCTCCACTAAACCATCAAATTCCTCCCGAATTCAATCCTTACAGTCCAAAATCCTTCGTAAAATCCTTAATGCTCCTTACTTTGTCACAAATCAAGTCATCCATCAGGACCTCAATGTTCCATATGTTGCCGATTTGGCCTGAACCAGATACCATTCCTTCCATGATAAACTTTTCAACCACCCAAATCCACTAGTTTCTAACCTGACTTCTCCTTCATTACCTAATAATCCTCCTGGGCGTCTGAAAAGAAGATGGGATCGAGATCTTCTCCTCTAGAAATGTTATTGGAGTTCTATCAGTGGGTAGATTCTCCACATGTGTGTATCATGTCACTATGTCACCTACAACAAATTTACTTGTTGTATATATTTGTATACAGTTGTAAATAACAATAAATAAATTATTAAAATATATATATGTATATAAAAATAACTATTTTTATCTTCAATTATTAACTGATTTTTACTCAAAGCTGACATAAAATTAACTGAAATATTATTTATTCTGGGCTAGTAGAGAAAAACTCCAAAACTCCAATACTCCAATACTTGAAGTCGTTGTAAAATATAAATCACATTCATCACTTCAAATTTTATAGTAAACATGAAAAGCTTCTAATTTCAATAAAACGAATTTGATTTTTGAAAATATAGTGTTTATATTCAAAATGAGTCTTCATCTTTCATAAGGACACCTGTTATTACTCTTAGATCAGTTCTTGCCAATTTAAGGTAAAATTTGGTCTTTTCTTTCGACGCGTTTATGAAGATTATTGTTGTTTGCCAATTACCCAATTTGCTAATTTACAATTATTATTATTATTTAGTTGCTCAGTTTGTTTTATTTTTCTCTGTTTCACAGGAGTCAATCTCCTTCCCTATTACACTAAAAGGTAACTACAGTATGGTTCAGGTAAAAAAAAAATTATATTTGAATTAGACAATGTGATTTTTCTTAATCGTCCATTCAAACATTTTTTCGTGAAACGACTGGCTGAGGAATCAATTAATAAAGTTGATAATGATTTTTGAAACCTTTAATTGAGGCCAAAACTATTCAATTAATGTTTTTAAATTATGAAAAAAAACTTCCTGATCAAGAATTAAAAAAAAAAAATTCCCTCCACGGTCGTTCATCGTTACGACAGTTCTTATAAAAAATACTTTCCAACATTTTATTTAATCCATCTACTTACTTCGATATTTATTTTTCTTTATCTATCAACAAAAATAGAGAACAAAGAATAAATAGGGAAGTCATAAATATAACAGCCCTAAGACACCTTCGGTCTTGATTTAATGTTACTTGTCATTCAAAGCAGGTCCCTCATCAAGCTTCTTTTCAGCCATCATGTTATGTTAATGAGCACCTTTATTGTACACACGTTTGGAATGAGTGTGTAATAGTGACTAATTTTTCTTGAAGTTTTTTATAGCAAGTTCCTATGTGCTCTTTCCCTATTGATGTATGAATAAATAAATCTGTATGCTTATGGAGTAATTTAATAAAACTTATGAATATCAAATTAATAAAACAAAAAATTTCATACACATAAATATATATATTTCTCAAAATTGGAATAAGTATAATTGAGGAAAGAGTCCATAGGAATTTTTGGATCTATATAATAAAATAAAAATTAATATTCATTTGTTTAAATAGAAAATAATTGTTTACTCTCGATCATACTCATGCGGTAAAAGTAAAATAAAAAAGTCTTTAGCACTGTGAGATAACATTATCAATTATTTCCTTTATAAACCGCTATTCTAGAAGACATTTCGGTGTATTTTTTATATGAATATTGTTAAATAATTAATTTTTAAAAAAATTGCCGTTTTTTCAATTCATCGTTCGAGGCGTTCAGATGTGAAACATGGTAACTGAATTTTTTTTTACTATTTCCGAATTTTTTAAAGACATTTCATAAATTATTAGAAAAATTTTTAGAGAAAAATGTTGATGTTTGTGGTAAGTGACTTGTAGCTGAAGGTAAAAATTTATAGTTAACAATTATCTTAACATTGTAAAATTTTACATGGAAACTGAAAACATGTAAAATTTTACAATATTAAAATTATTGTTAACTATAAATTTTTACCTTCAGCTACAAGTCACTTACCACAAACATCTACATTTTTCTCTAAAAATTTTTCTAATAATTTATGAAATCAGTCTTTAAAAAATTCGGTAATAGTAAAAAAAAAATTAAAACAGTTTAGATTAAAATAATATTAATATTAGGATATAAAGAGAGATTCCGGATCGTTTTTCTGTAGTTTTCCATCCAACTAAATCATGTTTCAATGATTATTGAGTATTAAAATTCCTCTCTTCACTAAAATCAATTTAGACCTTCTGGCTCTTATTCGTGTTAGATAGTCCAATAGTAAATTGATAATATAATAACTTTTATTTAAATTAATTATAATATACAAATATTATATTTAACTGTAATATAAATATGATAATAATATAAGATAAGATAAGACCTCTCACATACAGATGCTGGAGTAGTGGTGGGCCCCTCTACCCTCGTCGGTTGTGGCGGGGTGGAGTCAGTCGCTACTCAGTCACCGTCATGATCGTCTCGTACCTCGCAGCTCTCCTGGCTTTGCCGGTTTTCGCGTATGCTAACGCACAGCACAAAGGTAAGTTTCTGTCCTATAATGTGATTATTTTTAATTTATATAGTTGTGGTAAACATATAATATAGATGAATTAGTGACAAATTTTATAGATACTTACAAAAAAATTAAATTAAATCAAAACTACTGGAATTCTCCAAATTTCATTATTCGTGAATGTCATAAAGTATTTATTTGTTTTTATATGCTATTGCACCAAAAGGAAGAAAAAAAAACTATCACCAAAAACCATTTATAAATAATATTAATAAATAATGAGTAATAAACAATAGTTTATAAATACAATATTAAACATATTGAGTATTAAAACCACAAGTATATTTTGATCCTTTTTTTCTCATTTTGTTTGTTCTTCTTCAATATTTCGGCCCCCAGGCCATTATCAAGGGGGCCACCACATTTCTGCTATCATACCTTAAAATTGATTTGTCCAAGTTTTAATTTGTTTTCATATCAGAGGCAACTATGCCCTTACCGATTATCTTTCTGGACAATAATATTTATCGATTATTGTCACAACATTTTATTTAGATACATTTTCAAAATAATTATTATCTACTTATCTGAACCGATTATAACATTATATATTTATAATTAATCTAATAAGTGTTGAAATCTTGTTTAATAAAGCGCTCCGAGCCCAAAATTGTCATCAACGTAGAATTAAAATAAAAATAAAAATTTGAAGCAAATGCCTAAATGATTCAAAATGAACTCCATTGAGTGCAAAATATCATAAGTGAAATTTATCAAATTTCGTGAATAGATATTTCAATTTCTTTATCGTAATTTAGTTCAACAAATGTATATTTTCTTGAAATACTACAATAGTTTGTTCGTTTTGTGTAATAACGTAAACCTGTTGGTTATCAAGGCCATTTATTTCTTATTTATTTATGGTTATTTTTATTTATTTTTTTGATTCGATGTCATACTTTTTGGTAGTAAATTTAGTGACTTTAAGAATTGAAATACTAATGTTACTATATTATTATCGGCCCGAGAGGTACATACTACCGTAGTAAGTATATTACTTTAATAATAAATATTTAATTTTCTAAATTCTAAAAGTTATCAGATCAAAAAAAAATTGTATGATAAGAAGACCGAATCTATCTATAAAGTAATTAATTATAAATTATATCTTTGGTGCGTAAACTTGTTATGCAACTGTCTATAAATAATTTTTTATTAATTCTTGGACAATGGGTTTTTAAAAAATAAATACAAACAATTAAAATAAAACCTAAATGATAAATGTTTCTAATAAAAAAAAATATGTTCCTTAAAAGTTAAAGCATTGAATTGAATAGTATGCACTACATTTATTAGATGTATTGAAGTGTGCCTATCAATTATCAGTCAATGAAAATGATACATTAATTTTCTAATTAACGCCTGAGCTGTTGATTTATATTAAATTAAATTGAAAACTATTTATAAGATATAAGTTGTTTTCGAATGCCTTCAAACGAATATAGCTTAGGGTTCATTGAAATCGCAGTCAAGGCTGGGGAAAGCATTCCTGTCTTATCACCGGCTCCTCAGCTGTCGACGTGTCCGGTGATCTTTACCGTTGCATTTCAATCCGTTCATTTTTCACCTTAAAACTATATTTTAATAATTTTTTGCTCAATTTTATGACGTTTAAAATATGACATGGCATTTTTCTTATAGAGATAATTTTTTTTCCAGGTTCCCATTATTGATTGAAGTTAATCGGTTTTATAAACAATTAACCATTAAACCTTAATAAAATCAAAATTAATCTAACATTCCTTTAAATTACATTTTGAGTTGATTGGTTTGATAAAATTAGTAAAAAAACAAATAATTGTATGCGCTCGTAATGGTTTTGTTATTAAATAAAAATACAATGCCATAAAAAAAAAAAAAAATGTACACAATATTTTATTGTGTAATATTACAGTATGTCATATTTTTAAACAATGATAATATGGGTGATAGAGCTAATTCACACCTAATTTATAAATGTATAAATTAAGTGATAATAAAATAAGAAAAATAAGAGAAGGAAAAAAAAATACAACAATAATATAATATCTCAACACATTCATTACTATTAAAAAAGATTTTGATCTTCTGATCGTATTGGTCTAACTGTTTGACTTTTTTGATAATTGGTTTAGAAGTAAAATTCCTAGAATGTTACTTTCCCTAATCTATTTTTGGAAATAAGTATAGTATATTTTTGTTTATATTAGATATTTCTTTAAAGTTTGGATGAAGACATGAATTTTAGAGAACTTTAATTATTCAGTATACATGTTCAAGGTTTGGTTCTCAGCACCTCTTTTTTGCGTTTCTTCATGAGTGGTACCAATATTATAAACACGAAGGTATTTTTAATCAACGTGTGGAAAGGCCCATGATAACGTATGGGAATGTAGGAGTTTTATTTTACATTTCGGGACAGATTTTTGAGCTCAAATACACCTTTGTAGAACCCTATTATAATCAAGTTTTGCAAAATGGCCTGTTTGTGTAAGTTTAGCACTAAACGAAATGTACCAAACTAAAATTTTATATTAAAGACTGATATATATCTGCTATATACTTGGGATACTACAGCAAATATTTTGTTAAAATCAACAAATCAGAAGTACCATTTTATAGAAATTGTTTTTGTCGATTTTCTCAAAAGTCTTTTCCTATTTTCATTAAACTTTCCATAAATATACTAATAAACGATCTTATTGTGTTATGAATTTATATTATACATATTAGTTTATTTGATATTGATAAACATAGAAATATTTTAAAAGATGTAACATTAATGGTTGACAGATGTTTACACCTTAAGTATTAAATCTTTGAATTCTAATGTTTAATAATTTTTTTATTAATATTACATTCTGTCTTATATTTATAGGCAATGTACTTATGTACCATATAGCTCATTCACACCATATTTGCAAATATCTAAATTAAATGATAACAAAATAAGAAATAGAATCCAAAAAAAAAAGAAAAATAATAATAAAGAATAAATAATTTTTAAAAAAATTAAAGTTAAAGTGAAATAAATAATATCTTAATAATGTTTAAAGTGTATTGATAAATAATTCGAAAATGCACTTTTTATATTTAGATTTTTAATGGAAATGGCAAATAAATTAATTATTTGTAATATATATATTTTTTGAGGGGGGGGGGGAGGTCTTGAATATTATTTCTATTAGTTTCTAAGATTAGAGGAGTCAATTCGAGGGTTACTAAGTCAATAGAAGGGTTACTAATACTGGAACAAACAAACGAGGAACTACTAACGCGTTAAGAGAACTAACCTTGAACACTATTTACGAGTACTACAGTTCGAAGGTTATTCGGTCCCGCTACCATTCAACGATCTGTTTTACTCCTATGTCACAACAATAAAAAAATAAATAAAGAAAATACGTATCTCTTGATGGTTCAATGTTCTAATTTTTTCTTAAATGGTGAGAACTTGATCAATTAAAGATAGAAGAATTAGTAAATGAACTTAGTATCTGTTAATCTTGATTTCAGCCTTAACTTTCCATGGAAAAAAAATATGGGAACTAACACAACTGTTTTGAAATGGAATTGCGCAAAGTATTTGTCTCGTGAGATTAAAAAGTGAACCATCGCTAATTAGTCAATTGAATTAGCAATTAATTGAAGGTCAAAAGTTTTGTTTTAACGAAAGATGAAGTGATTTCTATCAACGGAACACTATCATGGCGGTATGATTAAGAGATACAAGGTCTTGTTACATAATCATAAATATTTAGGTACTTGACCCTCCGAAAATATTTTTAAAAATTTTATATGATCATGGAATTCCAGGTAATATAAAGCATATTAAAAGGATTTTAAGTAGTTATAAGCGTATTGTAAGTACAGCATATTTTTTGGTTGTATCTGTATTTCCTGTTAATATATATAAATATTATTAAATATATAAAAATATTATTT
>NW_027108578.1:68355-92272 GCF_000696795.3 Halyomorpha halys
ATTTTTTTTTTTTTCAATGTTATAGCTTATAAATTATTTTTTGGTACCATTCTCCTCTTTATATAGATGACAAACTTTTTCACCCATAATGGTTGACAATAATACTTTTTTATGATTTTGCGGAATTTTTTCCCTGTAAATTTCAAATATTTTTCTTTATTAATTTATTTAACATCGAGTTCTTCTTCTAACTACATCTGTTTTTATTTTTGTTTCGAATTGTATTGCTTTTAGATTAGAGTGGGTCACTAGATCTGTTTTTTCTAGAGGCATAATCCTGGACCAAAATTAGATAAAATTGCAGGGTAGAATCTAAAACAGATCTTGCAACTATCAATTTAAAACACAAGATAAATGTATTCTTATCTAGAAGAATTGATTCCATTAGTATCTCGGAGTTCTAAAATATTACTCAGTCCTAAAACTCATAAATTTAAGAAAGTTTTATTTTATAATGGAATTCTAATCATTCCGTTTACATTTTTTTTTGTTTTAGTGATCTTAACCACTTAAAAAAAATTCAAATACTTTTTCTACATAAAAATCCCTATTTATTTATTTTAAGTTTGTTTCTCAATTTGAAAAATTATAGTTCATGGCCATAAAATGCATAACATAAATTCAGTTGTTCTAACTGCTCGTCCTTGCGGGACATTAATTTAATTGCGATTGCAAAGGATGAGTGCGTACCAGAGCTACGGTAATACTCCGTGAATCGTTTTGTCTTTTTTTCCCGGGTGCAGACATCACCGTTGCAGAAACCGATTTTCACAACTGACGACAGGCCTTATATAACGTTATCGTGAGAATCCAGAGCTGGTACATAGAAGAATCATGGAGATACAAATATACTTTTTCAGGTATTCAGTTTTTTGGATTTGATTTTTGGATGATAGAGGATTTTTGTGGAATTGGACCACATTCAGTAAAAAGAAATCAACTCTGAAATTTGCAAAATATGAGTTAATACTGTATTACTATTTCTTAATTACCATAATCTATGGCTTGCAGAAAATATCCAATCTAAAAACACGGAACCATACCACAAAAATGTGTAATATCTCAGAATAGAAAAAATGTCTACATCTGTATGTAAATAAGTACTATATTTTCATGAAATTAATTTTTCATTTGCATTGACATTTCATATGCTATTTGCTGAAGTAATCGGTATGTATAAAGTTTTATTTGTGAATTGTTTATCGAAATTTACTCTTTTTTTTTGTTATCCATTTTTTTTAGTTTAATTACTAAGTAGCTTGGTTCATTTATGCAGAATATGATCTGACGTTTGCCAGTTAATAGTAGAAAGTTAAGGATATTAAAAATAAAACGATAAAAAAAATAAAATAAAATAATGCTTAATTAGTAATATTAGTTTTATTTTATAGTAATAAAATTGAATAAATATGTATTTATGAAAACTTTAACTCGGAAAATATTGAACGAAAAAAAAATCTCTTAAGATAGCCAGAAGTGTGGTAAATGAACCATAAACTAGTTCAAAATGATTATTTTTCTAAGAATAACAGTTTCATAATATATTAAATTATATTCTATTCTATTAGGGGTCAAATTGAATCTCGTTAAATGGATCATAAAGTAATTCATAATGATATTTTAGGTACTTGTATTGATTTATGAATTATTGGCTATTAATCTACAAATACAGCGGCCATTTTAAGGCAATATTAGACCAACGGATCCCCAGGTAATGGTAAACTTTTTAACAATGTGTTTTTCAAACAATTTTGCGTAAGCATCCGTCAACTAAAATTATTTTCCTATTACTTCTGGATATAAGTAAATTTTAAGCAATATATACCGATACTATATGCTTTATTTGGGGGTGCGGATAGCCGCGGGGTAATACCCTTAACCCTAGCAGCACCAAGGGGGGGGCTCGCCGAGCCCTCACTTCCGATTTTTTTTAATACTGCTCTCAAAAAATTTTTCACAGACAAGGAAAAAAATCTATTTGCCTAAAATTTATCTACCAACATGTTGGAATTGATTTGAAAAATATTTGATAAGGAGGAAGAGTACGAAAAATTATTTGTGTTAGAAAAATGAGATGAGGGCGGGTGGAGCCCCCCCCTTGGTGCAGGGAAGGGACCTGTGGTTCATCAAAATGCTGGCTTCTGATTGGCTGCTCACGGAAGTGCACCAGCTCGCCCATACTCTCACTACTGGCCTGATTTCCTCAGTTTTTTTTACTTAAAAATATTTTCGGACTGATATGTTTCTTTGGTTTTTTAGTTGTTCTGAAAAGAGTTGACATGTGAACCTGCTGAATCTAGTGATGAGCATTTGTAAACATAAACATTTAATCCTAAAACTAAAGTCAAAAAAAAAAAATTTTTTTTTGTTTTAAAATATTCATGAAATTGAAAATAATTAAAGTTTCAGCGACCCTAGGTTTTTGTTGTATTATGTATTCTTATTCTTTTTTTAATTCCAAATTAAAACATTTTCATAATAAAGCATATAGAAACCTTAGGTCCTTATTTTTTTTTTAAATAATCCTTATTCTACCATCTTATTTACAGAAGTAAGAAGAAATTATTATATTTCAAAAGAGTAAGTTTACCATAAAAGGAAAATTAATGATATAAGGGTTAAAATCAAGTGAGGGCTTGTGGAGGTCGTCTTGGGAAGTGTAGGGCTCGGCGAGCCCCCCCCTTGGAGTAGGCCGTAATGAATACTACCTTGGTACTGCTAGGGTTAATTGGGTACAATTCTGAAGGTCAAGCGTGCTTATGACTAAATCACCTGCTTGCACAATTGTTGCTCTAGTAATAGTACTCCCTTACAAAGTACTGAACCCCTGACCCTTCATGGGTTGTAGCGTTATAGATTTCATTTAATTTTTAATATGTTTTATTTAAGGAGCGCGGTGGTACAGTGGTAAGGCGCTATGTTATTAACCCCTTGGACCCGGGATCGATTCCGGCTGTGGCAGATAATTAATTTCTGTTTCAGTGTAGCCGTGAGTCAACTCTATTGGTTCTGGAGCCTCTTAAAGTTGGTACGCTTAATTGGAGAATAATCTGGTGGTTGAGCATGATCTAGAAAAAAATACCTTCATGTAAAACCGTTGTTCTAAGAACAGTGCTTCCTTACAGAAAATAGTTACGACCCTTCGTGCTTGATACTGGTTCACATTATTATTATATACGCTTTATTTACTTTTCTTGCTATAACTCCGATTTCAATTTCTTTCATATAATGGTATCTGTGATGTAAATGTAAAGTTGAGATCCTGTGTTTGTCTGTGGGAAAGGTTATGTTGTATGATCGAAAACTGTTTGCATACAGCTCTCATCTCCTAACTTCGGCATTTTTTATTTATTTTTTCAAATATATTTATTACTATAAATGGTAGCGTCTTTATCGATTTCTTATGACATTGGAATTTTATTGTGAAGAAAATGATGCATATTATAATACCACAACGTTTATTTATTTATTTTTAAAAAAACCTTCTACTTACGGAAATTCGCATATGTTCCATTCGTGTATTATCAAGGTAAGCTCTTCCTTTTTTTGTTATCTGAAACATTTTAATATTTATTTTTATCAATGGTAAAAAAGATAAGTTTTGAGGAATTTAAAGAACTGCACAAAGAAATCTCATGGGCTTTAGTGAAAGGATTTTATACAAAAATAAAAAAAACAGTGAAGTAAAATAAAAATGAATTAATCCAAACCTTGAGTGTTGCATATTAGGCAATGAATGATTGGTGACAATTGATGTCTTTTTTATTTCTCACCAAATGATCGCAAGAAGTTTAAACTGCGTTTTACCTGATGTTATTTGCAATATTCAATAAGCATTGCGTGTGAAATATGATTCATTTAGTTTTTTTTTTTCAATTTAAACTTTAGATTCTATGAAATAGATTGCTCATATAGCATTCATCTATAATATATTTCATTACATTTTACCTCTCATGAATTGAGTATAAAAATTTTTTTTCTCATATTTTTCTCCTTTTATAATAAATGAAACATAGTTAGACATATTGAAAATTCTAATTTAATATTTTTAATATAATATTTAATAATTTGATACATATTTTTTTTAATTAAAGATTTTTTTAAATGATTTCATCTACAAGCTTTAAATCGCTAATGTTCTTGAGGATTGAACTTAACTTGAAAAATGCCATCATTTAACAATTAAGACTGTAGCAATTGAATTAGAAATGGTAATTGTTTCAGCATTAAGAACTAACAACTTTACACTTAGCACTATATTCTCCGACAAGTTATAGTTCATTAAAATTAGGCTGTTACTAGATTAATAGACTGAATCTTTGGAGTTATTAATTGATTACTGCAATTAAGTTTATTTATATATTATTAAATGAATTAAGCGTTGTTAGTGCTTAACAGAAAATATTTTAAATTAATATTTGGACAACAAATGACCTTGATGAGTCTTTTATTCAATTTTATTTCCCAAAATATAAAAATTATTATCTTTGAAAAAATTACCTCAGAAAGATTTTTTCAGTTATATATCTCAAAGAGTTTGTTCTAGACTTCTAAACTTGTACGATTATCTTTTGATTGTATCCATAATTCCTAGCAATTTCAGATAGCGTTCTTGATCTTCGAAAAATTATTATTAATAATGGAACAGATTCTTACATTGCATTTAACGTAACAGTGAAGTGTAGTTCAAGGCAAACTATTGAGTGATTTTTACTGTATTAGGTCAGAGGAAGTAGTGGATAAATTGAAAATGAAAAAAGATAATATATATCTTTTCAAGTAATGCTACATCATATAGATCCACGTTAGTATTACAGTTAATGGAATACTATTGCAGTATGGGAAGTAAATGAAGGTAAAAAATAATATAATGTGTAAAAAAATAAATAATAAAGAAGGTTTACAAAACTATTAAAATAGGTGTTAAGCAGTGATTTAACCTAATACTATTTAAACAAATAATAATAGTAAAAGTTTAGAAATAAATACCTCAGTAAAAAATATAATAAAACTATAAAAAAGAGGGACACAATATATTTATGAAGGAGTTATATCATTTATATTCATTATAAATAATTAAATTAATTAAACTCGTTTATTAATTCTTAAATTCTTTATTTAATTTGACGTTTTAAGCTTACAGCTTAACTTTAACCTTTAAATGGTTCAAGAAACATATTTTTCCTAGCATCAACTCAAAAGTTATTTCGTCTGACAGAAAAAAAAATCCGATATAATATCTACATATCATTTATAAATATATTATGAATATTGTAAATAATATGTAGATATCACATAAAAAAAAATATTATGTTTAATGATGTTTAAAAGTAATTGATAGGAAAAACATGTTTTTTTACGTTGACGAAAAGGTTGATAATGAGCTTTTTTGGTTATAGAGAATTCAAAGGTTGAATTTGTCCTTGATGTATTTTGTTGTTTTGTCTAGTTTGTCATAATTTGTCTAGTTATGTAAGACAAAATCTTTTCCATCAAAATATGATATCTAGTTCATATGAATTCTTTAAATTTCCACATTCACTTACATATATATGGAGTATACAGTATGGGAAAGTATTGTAGTCTCGAAATGTTTCAACTTACAGCTATGAATATCACAAATATAACGATAACTGTATAAACCACTCTACACAAATTTTGGGGACTTGTACGATGCCATGTGAAACTTGTTTGATGCGCGCACTGCACTAGAGGTCTTAGTACAATAGACTTCAGTAAACAAGTTTGGTAATTCAGGTTAGTAACTAAACGATGGTTTTGTTTGAATTCCTGGTTGGTTGGAAAAGAATCAGAACAGGGACATAAAAGCTTGTTAAAAAGCTTCCGATGCTAGAGACTGTAGTTTAAGAGATGAAATTCTAACTTGTAATTTTATTATTACATAAAAAATAAAATCTGTGGCGCTACAACCCATGAACGGTCAGAGGTAGCAGTACATTGTAAACAAGTACTGTTACTAGACCAACGGTTGTGGAAGGAGGTGATTTGGTCAGAATCACACTCGACCGCCAGATTTTTACACAATTCAAGGGTGTCCACTGCAAGAGGCTGGATCGGCCTCAGAGAATTCCCGAACCCACAGGGCTGGCTCACGGCTACAGTAAAATAATGAATCTGGTACAGCTGGAGTTGATGTCACACTACCTTACTTCTGAGCTACCCGCTCTCTAATATATATATATATTTATAGTCTATTAAGCCAAGATAGTTTATTTATACTATTCGTCACTTAATTCTTTTGTTTGCATATTAAAGGCAGTTACAGATATTTATACTATTATTTTAATTTATAATATGCCAACTGTTTCAAAAGAATTATATTTTGGACCAAATGTATTAAATAATAATATATTTTAACTAATAATAATGCTAAATATACTTATTAACAGCCATAATAACAGGCAATTGCCAAAATAACCAGGAATAAATAATATGTTTTAAATGTTACCCACAAATAGCTTAGGGAACGTTGCTCTTTCAATCCGTTAGTGAAAATTTTCTATTTACCTTAACCTTAGCTGGCTTCTAGACTTAATTTAGAAATATTTTCTTTGCGCAATGTCTCCGCTCGTGATACGTACAAACAAGACTTTCAATCTTGATATTCTGGATTTATTGTGGGGAATTGGCATTTGGCGATTTTATATTTAACTGTGGCTATAGAGAAATGTGGAAATTGTTTGACTGTTTAGAAGTCATCAATCTCAATAATAATAATTTCGAGGTACCGACTGCGTTAATTTAAAAAATGGTGAAAAACAAAATTTAATAAATTTTCCCTACAATAATTGATTAACTACATATAATATAGTTTATTATAAATATTTATTTATTAGTATTAAAAAAAACAACAGAATTAAAGGGTTTGTTTGAAAATGCCAATTGTGTTTTTATTGGTACATTTAATTTTCTTTGCCTTGTGCATTAACTTTTTTTTATATATATATTCTTTGATATTTTTATTTATATAAATCGTGATAATATTTTCTTATATTTCTTTATTTTTATATTATTATTATTTTTTATTTACATTTTTTCCTCTTCTTCTCGGTTTTTTCTTTCCTTCTTCTATTTCTGCAAATGTTTTGTGAATGAATATTTGAACACTAATACATAATGCCTTTATTTGTGGCATATTGTATTATTTCTCTTAAATAAAATAAATATTAAAAAATAAAATTATTATATCACATATTTTGTGGTCAAATATAATTCTTTCTCTTTGTAAATCCAATCATTAATTCTCATGTTTTAAAATTCTGTGTCTTGTTAGTTGGTATTACAATTATTGTTGTTAGTTTTATTTACAGTACAATGTAAGTGGGCTTTTGCATTAAGTTTTAAGGTAATTATACAAAATTGTTTATTGGTTTTATTTTTATTTATTTGGTTAATGTTTTTATTTTTTAGAATAAACTATTTTTCAATAGAGCAGGTAGATAGATAGATCACCTAATTTGCGACAAAAAAAAGGTAGTTCCGACAATCAAGCTAAGGTTAATCAACTAGAAATTATATTTTTGATCGTAGGATGGCATACTGTGCTTGAAGTGAAGCCAAAAAGAGGGAAGCTGACCACGCCCTCGAAGATCAGGTTTATGTTGGCATCAGCCATTATTATTTAATCTATAATCATAAGACCAACCTTTTTGGCATCACTTTTCTAACCTGAATCCCCGATTTCCTCCAAGTATTTTTAGAAAATAGTTTATGAACTGAAAGTTATATTTTCGGCTGGAAATGATGTCTTGATATTTTGGGTCAATTGAGGAAATCTATGCAAAAAGATTTTTCTTTTTTTTTTTACTTTTTTGAATTTTGAATTTTTAGATTAGAGATTTCCTAACTTCTCCCGAAAATATATACAAGGAAAATTTACTGATGCCATATAAATTTTATAGCTCGATAAAAAAAGTTACTAATTTATTCATTTCTAAACAATGAACCGTAAATAAATAAATAAAATTATTTTAATAAAATTTTGATGATTGCTGATGAGGATGGACTTACCTCATTAGTTGTATCATCCTTAAATATAACCTGGTACTAAAAAAGAAATATAACTCTTATATTTGAAATATACCAATATATATTTTTAACACGTAATGTACGTAGTATTTCTCCAATCTAGGTGTGCTGTAATTTTATTCAAATAATATTTATGTTTTATGCTAACGACCTGCAGAGGTATAGATTGTGACCTATAAATAGGAATTATGAAATAGTATCTCACTCTACATATGCTATACATGTGATAAGTTGTATTATTCTTATTACTTATTACTTATATTTATTTGTTTCTTAAAGAATAAAATATGTGATGATAATAATAATGCTGATATTAAGTTCAAAATATTTCTATACTGTTCACTGATTCTTTTTTAATATGTTTTAAATGCATGGTATAATAACTGGCTTTGCGTTATTAAGGGAAATAGAAAACTATCTACTACAGCTGAATAACCAAACGAGGTTGAGTCTAGGATGAAATCAAAACCTACACTGCCTGTTGATTTGGTATATGAGCACTTCAAGTTTTGGAGTATCTATACTTTACATATATCAAATTAATCGCTTAAATTGTTTGATATTTATTTAGATTTCCTAGCACATTTGCTGATTATGACTCTTTTTAAATAATCCTTTTAAAAAAATAAATCTTTCACTTTTATAGGCATACGTCAGAATGAATGCACCTTTTCTAACTCTTTGTTAAGAGATCGAATATCACACTATTTCAAATTTAAATGATCTAATTATTTCATTTTTTCTTTAACTATGATTGTGTCTGATTTTTTAATTTCTGAAGGTAACATAGGGCGTGTTCTGACTAAAGACTATTAGCTAGAAGCTCGTTAACTTCTCACAGTGTAATTATTATTTCGTATTTTTTTTATTAATATACATATATATACTTCTTTTTTCGGTTGGCTCAACAGACCATATAGATCTTTGGCCGCCCGAACTAGCTTACTCCTCCACGCCTATCTGTCTTGGGCAACTGCTTTTCAATCTGATGCAAGCAGCTCTTTGGTTTCTTTGTGGATTCTGTCTATCCATCTGGTTTTTGGAGTAGTACGTGGCATTTTGCCAACTATAGTGCCATTCATTGTTGAGTTGAGGCGTCCTGATGAATTTCTTCGAGCCACAAGTCCATCTTAATTTGGGCCTCTTTGCCTTCATATCACGAGATATTGACTGATCAGTCTCAGCAAGCTGTTCGCTGTTAGTTCTTCTTTATGTGTTCAGGCTCTGATCCCAGATCAGAACGCTCCTCTAATTGAACGGGAGAACTTTTGATTCTGGTTTCTAGGGATATATATATATATATATATATATCAAGTTAGACATATATGCAACAAACCTGTTTGTAATTATATAATAAATAAGACTGTTTGTTGTTGAATTCAAATTTATACAGCGATGCATTCTTATTACAAAGATAAATCCTATTTATAATTTGGTTGATGGTTACATTCTATAGACATCTACTACAAAAAAAACTTTATTAATTTTTTAATAACAGCTCAACTAACCTTAGATTTTCAATACCTAACAAAATCTATCCAACAAAAAGAAAAACTGTTTTTATTGTCTTTATATTAATATTAATAATGTAACAGTACACAAACTTAAATTAAATAGCAAATAGTTTTAATACACATATTCATGAAGAGGTTACAACATATTTACACACTCTACACGCATTTATACATTTAAATATAATGATATTATCAATAACATTATTTATTTATTTAATAATGTATTATTTATTTAAATTTACTATTTTGCATCATTTATACCATCAAACTTCAATAAACTGAATATCTTAATAAAAGCCAAATATTCTCGATCTCTCTTTTTTTTTTTATTGTTTTTCTCCATGTACGAGTTTATTGCATTGCTTAGTAATATTTTTTCAATAATTGCTAGATTCTGAGTGAAACAACCGTTCAATGCTAAAAAGAAAGAATTTTATGATTATACAGTTATTTAACTCATTAAAAAAATATGTAATTTATAAATATATAAAAGGAAAGCTATCGGCCAACTATAATATAAAGTGTGTTTGCCGACTAGGCAATAAACCTATAAGAGTTTTAAAGACCAACATTTTTTATTTTATTTATTTTTATGTTATCGTACCTTTATAAATTAATCGAAATTATAATAATTTAATTTGAGGTTAATAATCAAAACCAGAAATAATATCCAAATTATCAAGTTTAAATAATATTTAGCTGACATGATCAAAAGTAATCGCAAAAGTAATACTTCAAATAGTTATTCTTTAATCGATATCGTTCAGTTTGATAGGAATTCCTATCGCAATGGTTTCTGATCCAATTTAGTTTCTATTGTTACTGTAAATTAATATAACCGACGATTTTCGAGTTTTGTGGCAATGGTAAGGTTACATAATAAGAAAAAGCTATCCTCGATTTTAAACAGAAAAATAAATATTATTGCTATGAGGTAATCATTGGTTCCATTCACAAATGAGGTGAGATCTGAATGAACGTTATTCATATTATCTAATGGTTGAAATTTCAGAACCTACTCCGAACTACTGTTGTGGTAAAACTTATGAACAAGTTTTGCCAAAATTGAAAAAAAAAACTTTTGGATAAAAAAAGGTTTTGTTTATTGGTTTGCTGAATATATAAATATTAAGTTGTATTTTTTTAAACTAGAAGCATTATTAAAAAAAAAAATTGTGACAAATCCCCTACATCTACAAATCCAAAAATAAAAATTTGTATTTTGATTATAAAATTGTAATTATAAAGTGGTAATCAGAAAAGATTAAAACTGCAAAATAAAATAATCATTAGCAAATTTCTACACCTCTTCAACTTAAGGTAATAAGTTTTCTTTTTTTAGAGAGTTTTTATTTTGCGAATTTTCTATCGAAAGTTTCGTGTAATTTAAAAAAAAAAGAAATCACATATTCAATACCTTCCAATATTTTTTTCATTGTAATGAAGTTCTCAATAAAATCGGTATTTATCTCTATATTTTATAAATTACTTTAATAAATAAGATTCAAAGACTTGAGGAGTAATAAATACTATAATGAGTAGAAATGAAAAAACCTTCCATTGAAATTTTGATATTATTTTTTAAAAATTCACATTATCTGTATAAAACGTTTCGGAGCCATTATTAGGCATACTGCAATTCACAGCAACATAATGTCAATAATCTATACACTAAAACAATAATTAAAAAAATTAAATACTAAGAAGTAGTTACGTTATTAATATTTTTTTAAAAAATTATTAACATTATATCTCTTATATGATATAACAAATATTCTCCTTCTCATTCCACTTTTATAATACAATAATATCTATTGCTGTCAACCTTGTTAAAATATAAATAACTTGTTGAAATAAAAAAGAAATATTTTAAACTTCATTGTTACTTTTTTTTGGTTAATTTGATGACTGGTAAAATATAAAAATAAGCATGGAGTTACTTTACCAGTTATCATTATTATTCGATTAACCTATGTTTAAAAAATTTCTCCTTATTTTAGTCAAGTTATTTGTATTTTAACAAGGTTGCCAACAATTTTAAATTTTAAATGTTGACTAATAAGTAGAACAGTTGTATATATATAATAACTTTATATCTATAGTAATGAGGTAACTACTTAGTGGTATTTAATTTTTTAAATTATTGTTTTGATGTTTGTATTATTGAAATTTGGTTTTGTAAATTGTATGCCTCATGATGGAGCTATGGTCTTGAAACGTTATATACAGGTATAATTTTTTTTAAAATAATACGGAAATTTCAATGTGAGATTTTTTCACTTCATTTCATTAAAATATTTACTACTTTTCCAGTCTTTGAAGCTTTATAATTAAAATAGCAATATAATGTTTATTTAAGAATAAGGAATTTATTTATTTAAAAATTTAAGAAGTAAAAAAAAAGAGTTTAATTTGTCATTGAATGAACGTAAATGGTATAAAAGAAAGAGTTATATTTAAAAAATATTTAATTAATAGATATTTTCACTTTTTTGTTTGGTTTTATCTCATTTTTTAATTAAGATAATTATTTCTAAACTGTACAATTATTATCTCATGTAATAGTATTAGGTTAAATCCTTGCTTTATTTAAATACCTTTATTTACTTCCCGCGCTGCAATAGTATTCGATTAACTATAATAATAACAATTTATTCCCTACTTCCTTTGACCTAATACAGTAAAAATCACTCAATAGTTTGCCTTGAACTACACTTCACTGTTACATTTAATGCAATGTAAGAATCTGTGGCATTACTAATAATGGTTCGAAAAGGTTTCCTACTAATAGCAATAATTTTTCAGAGATCAAGAACGCTATTTGAAATAGCTAGGAATAATGGATTCAATCAAAAGATAATCGGTACAAATTTAGAAGTCTAGAACAAACTCTTCGAGATACTTGACTGAGAAAATACTCGTATTTCTGAAATGTAATTTGTTCAAAGATAATAATTTTTTTTTCAAGTTTTGTAATTAGGGAAATTAAATTGAATAAAAAACTTACCAAGGTCTATTTTTTTTTTATCAAAAGATTAAGATAAAATATTTTCTCTTAACCCTAGCAACACCTCATTCATTTAATAATAAATAAATAAACTTAATCACAGTTACTAATTAATAACTCGAAAGATTGAGTCTAATAGCCTAGTAACAGCCTCATTTTAATGAACTATAATTTGTCGGGGAATATAGTGCTTGGCGTAAAGGAGTTGTTAATTCTCAATGATGGAATAATTACCATTTCTAATTCAATTACTATAATCTTAATTGTTAAATGTTGGTATTTTTCATGTTAAGTTCAGTACTCAAGAGCATTAACAATTTAGAGCTAGTAAATAAATTTTTTAAACAAATCTTGATGCAAAAAAAAATTTAAATATCATATTAAAAATATTAAATTAAAATTTTTAATATACCTAACTATGGGTAATGTTTAATTTATGACAAAACGAGAAAAAATATAAAAAACAATTTTCATACTCAATTCATAAGATGTAATGAAATATAAAATAAATGAATGTTATATAATGAAATGAAATGAAAAATAGTTTATTATTCTAGGACTAGGTCCCTTTAGAACAATTACTAAGACAATATTAATTTTATAATAGCATTTATTGGCGATAAAAAAGTGTGGCCACACTTGATTATGACTTATATACAGAGAGAAAAAAAATAGATTAATTAAAAAACTAACTAACTAAATAAAAACAAAACAAAAAGTTAATTACAAAATATCTGTTCTATTATAATAATAGGTTCACCAATCTGACCCAAGGTAGTGAAATATATGGGATTTAAACCAGGGAAGGGTTGGTACATACGTATGTTAGAGGGAATGGAGTTCCAGAGATATGCTCCGGTTAAAAACGATTTATCAAACGCAGCAATTCTAGATGTCAGATAAATGGGACCTAGTAGTACTAGATTGGACAGAGAATTAGATATATGAATATATGAGCAATCTATATCATAAAATCTTTTTTTTTAATTGTATATATTAATTGCTATTTACAATTGTATTTACATTAAAAAAAAATTTATTAAATTTGATATAAGATAAAAACGGAGTGATACAGACATGTAGAGAAACTTCCCATTGATGAACTAACTATCACTCTAATAGGCTTCTCATAAAATCTAAAGTTTAAATAAAAAAAAAAATGAATCGTGATTCACACGCAATGTTTATTGAATATTGCAAACAACATCAGGTAAATCACAGTTTAAACGTCTTGGGATCATTTGTTGAGAAATAAAAAAGACATTAATTGTCACCAATCATTCATTGCCTAATATGCAATATTCAAGGTTTGGTTTAATTCATTTTTATTTTACTTCACTATATGTTTTTTTATAATCCTTTCACTAAAGGATTTGAAAATATTAAATCATTAAGAACTTCATATCAATGAAAAAATATTGGAAAGTATCTGAGCTCTTATTGATCTCATGGTAAAAACAGTTCTTCTGAATAAATTCTCGAAATTAATTAGATGTAACGAGCTATGCTAAAATGAAATTACCTCGTCGGATAAGGTATACTACTGAAGTATTTCTTCAGAATCATTATTACTATTAATAGTTGTAAGTTATGCTCCCCTCGGCGGAAGCGCGCTAGTGGAGGTATATCGTTATTTGCATAACTATCCAGATAACAGACAGTAGACGTCATAACCCCTCCTTAGAAGAGATAGACAATAAAGAACAGAACAAAAAGGAGGAAGGCTTGAACATTAATGTTCGCACACTGACTCAGACTGTCAACAGCCTTGACATTAACTATATTATTATAATACCATACTGGTGGATGGCCATCCATTTCTTCTGCAACGATAAACATATCGACCGTTAACAAGCATCTACCACGGCAATATTTTATAAGTCATGGCCTGGACACCCACCACTCTCAAGACGAAGAGCTGTTCGGTAGCACATAAGCAGGACAATAAAAAAGAAAATTGTTTTTTTGCATTATTTAAATTAATATTTCTCTGACAAGAGGTTTCTGTGAGGTCATATGTAAACCGTTTTTAGTTAACTTCGTAGAGTCCAAGAATTCCAGAAGAAAAAGTCAGTTATTTCGCCTTAATTTTTTATTACTTTATTGAAAACTATGTACATTTACTAATCGAATTTGATGAGTCTGCCACGTAAAAAATAATAAAGTAGTGGAAATAAAAAAGTAATAGCTGTTTCAAAACGTTAAAAAAATTAATTTTTCATTTAAGGAATATCTTTAAAACTACCAACTGAAAACCTAATTAATCTTCATTTAAAGAAAAGTAAATTTGTTAAAATATGAGAAGAGAGAAATGCTTTATTTAGGCATGCTGGCGAATTACATTAGGTAGCTACAATGCACAGCTTACCAATTAAACCGTGATCGGACATATTTACAATACAATATATTTACGTGATATAATAACACATTTTTTCACTTTCTTTTTCTTTTACATTCAATACTCGTCTACACACTAAATACAATTTTTTTTTTTAATTCAACAATTTCATTACTTTAAAAAAAAATTATTTCATTGACTGGACAATTTTACTCTCCATATTTCACTCTCTCGGACCTTTTTTACCTGACAATTTTATCATCAGACAGCAATGTAAAGTCAAACCAAAGGCATAATAGTAACTACAGTAGATCGGTTTATAAAAAGAAACAAATAAATATTAAAAAAATAAATATATAGGATTTAGGAAAAAAAAGGTTAGTTAAAAGAAATACTCCAATGAATAGATAAGTTAAAATAAATAATTTAAGGGAATACCTAAGTTAAAACACAAATCGACAGGTCAAAATAAAAAAATGTCCAGAGCTACTTTCAATGCCGATGATGATGTATGGTCTCCAGGGAGTCCAAAATAATATTTTCCGCCAAGATCACTATATCCCTTCTGTTAACACTTAGGTCTTCTAAGAAGCTCCTTGTTTAATGTGGTATTGTTCCGCGAGATCCAAACCAGAGGCCTCTCACAGTGAACTCTCTCTCTCTCTCTCTCTGAAGGTCTCGCGAATTTTTTCCTATAGGAAAGGTACGCATTTTTCATATATTTACTTTGTTTCCCTTTCCACTCCATCCACCTGATCGAGGTCATTATTCTCAAATTTCACCGTCGGATGCAAAACCAGAGCCGTGCCTCCGGTTTTAGAGAATACCACAATATCAGTTATCTTACGGATCCGTCGGTGTTCTCACAATAAACCTCACCGAGGGTGAAGTCTTTTTTTCCCAGGAACTTCATCAATTCTTCCTATTAGCTTTCGGAGACTTTTGAAGTGGCGAACAACAATACCCTGCCTCCTGCTATTGGCCCATTCTTCAAAAGTATTCTCACGCTACGACTGCTTTAGAGCTCTCAAACTTTGGTTGCCCTGATCTACTCCCAGTCTATCGGCAAATGTCGCGATTTCAGCTTCGTAATTAAATATAGACTGGAATAGGGCATCCAGAACATTCGACAGTCGCCGAGCAATAGGCCAATACTGCAGAGGAGCTTCCCATTGACAGCGGATCAGAGACAGTCCTCGATATCTCCTAGGTGCATACAATATCTCCGACGAGGTGTTAGCGGGGACTCCAATGGTGGCCTTGGTACTCCTGCAGATATTGGTATCAATATCGCAGGACGTATCTTTGTAAGGGGCGCAGTCTGGAGAGGGTAAGTAAGGCCCGGGAACAAATATTGGTTGACAACGTTGATCTTTTGTTCCGGCTTGAGCAAACATGAGCTCACTAATTTATCTAGATTATTATTTAGCTTCGTAACCACCTCTTCTTTAAAGCTCTATGTACATTTCAAATATTTGATGGTGTCGTCGGCCTTTGCCGTTTGGATGACATCAGTATTTTCAAGGGAGAGCTTTGTTGGCCGCAGCTCTTCTTTGTACATTATGATACCTACACTTTTCTGTGTATTTATTGCCTATCTAATCTCTACGAGCAGCCTCTGGACACTATTTATAATTCTTTCCACAGAGCCCCCGTCGCGCGCCGTAACGCCTGATCATCCACGAGCCCTGTGAGGACAATATTTTCTTGGTCTCTTCTTAAGTCATAACCGAATTTACTAAAGAAATCCTGATCATAGAGCTCGCGATACAAATGGTCGATGGCCAGGCTGAACAGCGATGGCGACAAGAGTCCGCCCTGAGGCACCCCCCGCAAGGCACCGATCAGGCTAGTGGTGTGGGCTCCCAAATTAATCTTGATTTTATTTGTTATTTGAAGAGCCGCGATCACCTTTGTGAGGTCATGCGACAAGCCTATACACTACGTGTTTACGAGCAACGTTGTCAAAAGTGCCTCCAACGTAGAGAAAAAACCCGCGCAATATTTTTTCCTATTGTTAGCATCTTTTATGATTTCGTTGATGATTCTGGCGCTTACATGTGTTCCTGGCAGACCTTTGATGAAGCCCCTTTGATTTTTGCTGAAGGTGATCTGCTTTTTCAATTCAGAATCCAGAACCGCGCAACCGGCCTCCAGGACAAAATACTTTTTTGAATCTCCTTTTCCCTTTTAGGCCAATATTGTGGTGACGTGGGCTATTTACCTTCAACAGTTCCCGAGATAGAAAAACCAATATTTAAAAAAAAAATGTACTGAAAAATTTAGTGAATTTATTTGGGAAATCTATATATCAGGAACTATTAGACGTTCAGATGTCTAATAGCACTCAAATTAAGGTTAGTTATCTTATCATGTTTATCTTCGTAAGAGTTGTAGTTTTCATGATAGTTACCAAAATAAATTCACAAGATTTTGATTTCTGATTTTAGGACAAAATTTTGGTTTTAGCGCTGACACATAAACGTCGTATGGTTCATGAGATAAATTTTTCCCAAAATAAATTCACTAGCTACTGATTCTTCATTATTACTTTATGGACTATCAAACGTAAACAGCTCTATTAGGGCTCATATTTTAGCAACTATACTGCACTTTAAATGTGGACACTAATGACATAAAAGGCACTTAACACTTATAAATAGACTGTCTGTATCTCAAATTCAAATTGATCTTGTGGAGTCCGATTTGTATTATTTATCTAACTTTAACGTCTTTATTGTACCATAAAAATGATCTACCTGAAGATCCATGGAAGATTTTCAGAAAAATATGGTATGCTGAGAAAATTTGTATGCTAAAAAAAATTTATTTTTTTATTTTTACAATAATTTATAGGATTTTAGGTAATGTATATATATGAAATCGAAGATATTTATTTTACCAACTAAAATATTTTGTTTTTTGGAAGTTACAGTGAACTATCCAAATCTCTTGAGCGTATATTTTATTAAGATAAAAAAGGAAAAGGAACCGTGGATATATGATTTGTCTAAATTAAAAATAGAGTAAAGTATTATGAAAAAAAACATCAATTTTAAAACATATATATTTTTTTGCTCCTATAGCTAATTAGAACGAACGCCGGAACTCATTTCCAATATTTTTGGAGTTAAAATCACCAGAAAAACAATTAATTAAAATTAATGACCGCTTATTATGCCCTCCCCACGGGCGTGAATTACTATCTATAATTTATAATTCATCTGTTATAAAACGCACAGAGGTATAGTTTAATATGCCTCAGGGAAGATCTAAGAAATGCTTTTATAACGTGTTGCTTAAGATTAATTGCTTTTAAAAGAACAATGAGAAATACTGCTAGTGTATTGCTTAATTTTTTCTGCAGGAATGAACTTAATTTTGTTTTAATGGCAGTTCTTTGGGTCTAGAATTTTTTTTCCATTTATTATTACTTTCATTCTGTTTTTTTAAAGGTCTTTTATCTTAAATATTATATTTTTACCTTCAGAGAAAAGCTATCATTAACTATCTATGTGTAATAAGGATTTGAATTTTTTGTCTGCATGCCATCTTGCTTTAACCTTGTGTGGCCCTAGATTCCAAAACCGAGATCTATCAAAGTTTTTTTTTTTCATAGACTCCTAGTTTTAAAGACCTCTTATTAATTCTTCTATCGCCTCGGAAGAAACAGTTATATTCAAATCATAGAATGATACGCGAGCAAAAATTGTCTTCGTACAAAAATGTATAGTCATATACATAAATCTTTAATTACATTATCTTATAAATGAATGTCTTAGATATGAATCAGAAACGATTTCAGAAATTCTTATTATTTTTTAAACATAAATAAACTGTACTTTGTGGTGGACATATTTTTGTACGATGAAATATTGTGAATAAAAAGAAAATTTTCTCTTATTTTGTGTGATTTATGTCAACTATTTCACTAGATTCTCAACTCATGTAATTTCTCAGATTTCTTGGAAAAAGCTTTTATTTGGAACAAAATGTGACATCATTCATTATTTTGGTAATATTTAAAAAACGATTGAAAACAAACATTCAATCTATAATCTTAAACACTTTCTTGAGACTGTTTAATTTTGTTAAAATGAATAATTTAATTTCTATCTATTTTAATCTCAACACATTTTATTTTTCTTAAAAGACCGACGTTTCGGCCAATCCGGCCATCCTCAGGGACAATCTACTTAATACAATTTTGGAACTAAATGTTTTAAAAACTCAACTTCATACAGGTTATTCTGCCCAGGTCAAAACAACGATTTCTAATTAGTCAATATTCACATTAAAACAAAATTTAAAATTCATTAATCACAGTCACTATTTGTTAAAACTTTATCACTTAAAAGTTTTAACAAATAGTGACTGTGATAACGCCTGCATGAAGTTGAGTTTTTAAATCATTTAGTTTCAAAATTGTATTAAGTAGTTTGTCGCTGAGGATGGCCGGATTGGCCGAAACATCAGACTTTTAAGAAAAATAAAATGTGTTGAGGCTAAAATGGATATAAATTAAATTATTTATTTTAACAAACATATTCATCACAATTTTAAAGAACTTTTCTCTCGAAAAAAAATCTCATAACATACTTCTTTTTCATACAACATTAAACATTTAGGTTTAACGTACTTGTGTACTAGAGTAGAAGGACTAGAATTACATGTTTTATGGATATTTATTTTATAGTAGTTTTTATTTTATTTTGTGTTATGTACAAATTGCCATATCGATGTAATTGATACATGGTGCATGTTAAGGGGTAAAATACCTTTTGCATGATTTAAAGGTAATTTGAATTTTTTTGTCACTTACTATTTTTAAACTGTACTAAAATTTTAGAAAACTTACACAATAAAAAGAAAAACTAATTAAATCTTGTGAATGAAAAGTACTATTCCTTGTTCTAATTTTTTTAAATTTTATTTCATTAAATTCAATCACAACTTTTCAGAGTGGTCACCTCATCATCAGGTATATACAACAAACTCTCAAATTCATCCTATGCATGAAGGTGCACCTAGGTGAAGGTGTGTATATTGGAAAGACTTCTGAAAAATTGATAACTAGGTTTGAGTAATACTGGAGTAATTGTAAAAATATCAACACAACAGCACTCTCACAACATAGCATAAAATATAAACATGATTTTAATTTTAAAAATCCAAAAATTTTAGACATAGCAAATCTCAAAAACATAGAAAAATAACTGAAGCAATACATATTACAAAAACATAGGTAACGCTATTAATTTTGAAACAGAAACCAAAAATTTATGTACACATTGCATTGATATAGTAAATCATTTAATAATTTAATACTGTACAATAGTATTGGTTATTTGAATAAATGTAATACATTAGTATGTTATTTTAATATGCTTTAAAAATATAAAATATTGGTAATAGATTAGTCATCTTTTGTGGAACAGAAGTAGAAGAACATTGACTTGGTTTGTAATCTGTTTGTTATCAATGGTAAAGATAACCTGGTTTCAGGTAGGTACTTCAGATCTCCGTAGGTATTTTTTTTTAATGAAAAAAAACGAAAAGTGTGAAATATTTATTAATTGTTTCATGCCAAGGATGAATTTGAGAATTTGTTATTGGTTTTAATGAAATAAAATTTAAAAAAAATAAAACAAGGAAGAGTACTTTTCATTCCCCAGATTTAATTACAAATGAAACTCATCCCGTAGAAGATATAACTTTAAGAAGACAAACTAACTAAAATGCCGAATAAAGTACTTAAACATAAATTATAAATAACGAGCAAATAAACAATTAATACAATTGCTTTAATAATAGTGAATGGGTCATCGGAAATGTTATTAAGAGAGAAATTAATTTTTGACAGCAAGTTTGTGTACTCTTTAAATGTCGGGAACTGAATTAATATATTTTCAGTCAATAATTTATATATTCAGTCAAAGTATTTTCTAGAAAGTATGTTTGGACTGTAGAGGAAATTGAAATATAAACAGGTGTAGTATGATAACTGACCTAGTGAAAGCTGACATACCCATTTAGTCGAAACCAGAATGTTACTAAATGTGTACACTCTGGTATGGAGTTATTCTTGTAAGAATTAAATTAAAGTTCAGTTCGTTTTATTTATTTTTTTGAATTTGATACCCCCATGGTACTCCACAATATCCGAGGTACTATACATGTTTTAAAATCAAATGTTCAACCTTTGTAAAAATATCTGCAAAGAATATATATCATTGGAATCTTACTTGTTAAGACATATGTAAGAGTGTTAAACATTTTTAATTATAAATATCCAGTACATAAATAGCAGTACCTAAACTTCTTTCTTAATATTACTCATTAGTGACGTGGTGAGAAGGATGCACTGGGATCGCAAAGAACCCTACTCTACCCCTCACATGTGGGGGATCGAGTGGGCTTGGGGATCCTCAGGGCGATAGTGTAAATATTGTATATAAAAGTATAAATGTGACTAGTGATTATTTTTATTTTATTGTATTATTATTAAAAAAAAAATTTTTCTGTTTGATTTTTATCCTTCTGTTTATATATATTTAGAAAGAGATTATATTTATTTTTATGTTGTTGTTTTTTCATTTATTTATTTATTTTATTTTTTATTTGGAGTGCGGGTAGCCCCGGGGTAAGGCACGTGGCTACTAACTCCAAGGACCCGAGTTCGAATCCGACTGTAGCCGTGAGTCAACTTCAAAATCTGTTGGTCGAGCGTAATTCTGACCATATAACCTCCTTGCACAACCGTTGGTCTAGCAACAGTACTTCCTTACAAAGTACTGAACTCCTGACCCGTCATAGGTTGTAGCGGTACAGATTTTATTTTTTAATTTAGTATTTATTATTAGTATTTATTTTTTTTATTTTAGTATAAATGTGATCAAAATGCCCGATTGTAATATTTATCAATAAATAAATTATTGAATAAAAAAAAAATATATAATGATAGGCCATTGTCTTTTCCAACGGTAATGAAATTTATCAGAACTTGTTTTGTGAGCGAGATTATTGGTTAATGGATTTGAGTGAGTTTTAAGTTTATTGTGGAAGGACAGAAGTCTGTGTTAGGTCTGTAACATGCTGTGCATTAAGGTCAATGCCGATTAGCTCATTCCTCCCATGATAAGAAGTTTCAAATATCAGATCCAGATTTGGGTTGGATCAAGTATGATGTTATTTGTGAACTATATGCTGTTCATGGTTCATTCTCTGATAAATGATAAATCTAACGATTTAGCTAAAAGATTGTTTCAGGGTGATTAAAAAAAATTGAGAGTGTATAATTAAAGAAATTTTATTTTAATGGCCAAATTCATGGTTTCGTTGCATGTTCCTGACACTAGATTTCATATTTGAATTGACGAGAGCAGCCGATGAAATTGACTTACAAGGTTGATTCTTTTATAGTTATCTTTATCTTCTATTTTATTATGACGATGATAAGTTATTTTTACCAGCAACGTTCTTAATTGTAGTCAATTTAAACCAAGTTACGCTCACAATGCTGTACGTCCACAAGATTTTAGTCCAGTGCTGTGGTCAAAACAGTTTTCAATGAATGAGCGATTGGATCACGGGGTTAATTGGTTTAAGAAAGCTTTATCTGGTTCAAAATTACGCTCGCGATTTGGACTAAGTGACGTTGCAAATTGGGTAAAGTAAAATATTTTTTTATTTCCATGAAAATTGTTAGTTACGGATCAACTTTGGAGCGGCTTAGGACACTATAAAATACACGAAGGTCGCTGATCGTCGAACGTACTAACCTACAACCTTAGCATTCTCGAGTGTTAGTAGGGGTGCTGTTTCAATTCCTGTCTGAGTGGGCTGACTTTTATATTTCATGATTTATTGATATTTTATTGACTTTGATATTTCATGATGGACTAGAATAGGTTCATAACCTATCTTTTATGTCCTAAATTGATGTACATAAAAACGATAAACACCAAAGAACAGTACTACATCACATGAATGACACACACCGTTCCTACTTAAACAAGATTACAACTCGATTAGAAGTTTTTCTTAATTTTAAATTGAGTTTCCTTAATTTTCAAACTAACTCTATAAGAAATTACCACTATTAAAAAATTATATTAGAATCATGCGTTTGCGAAAAATCTGATGTACAAAATTTTAGTTTATAATACTCCAATATCATTCAGACATAAGACAAAATTAACAACATTAATAACAATTATATCATAAGTATTTAGAAATAAACATGCTGACTATCTGCTAGAGAACAGTTTCGGCACGAATACACAAAAAAAAATATCACACTTATTTTTCTCAATTTCACTCTTTTTTAGTATCACTCGCGAGTTAGTTCGAGTTGTTATTACAGTCATTAGCAATGTACAAAACTCTGTTACATAACAATTATAAGTAATGTATCTAATTATTAATTGAAACTTCGCCTCAATATAGCTATTTTTATTACTGAGTGATCCTCAAGAACCTCAAATATGTATATGTTTAGTAATCTGCGATATAAAATTTGGAACACGATGATGTGGCCTCACTTTAGAAGCTGTTAACGTCACAGGCAATGATGAAAAGCCGTAATCTGGGTTACGGAATTGAAGAATGGCTACTTCATTCGTCTTGATACTTCACGGTACATTTTACTTCATCACACGCGGATTCATAGGCTATTCAAAATTTCGGCATTGTGTTCTACGGCACAGGCTTCATTTGTTCGAAGTATGTAGTACAAAGTATCCTTGATAGCTTTTATGAAATCTTTTCAGTCATTGACTAATACTTAACGCCTCTTTTGAAATGACCACAAAACCTTGAGACGCAGTTCTCCCTTAGACTCCGTCTAGTGAGGATCGCGGTCTCCCTTTGATGAGAAACAATACAGCTATTGTGCAGTCAGTGTTTATATTTTGAGTGGCTCTCTACAAGTCTACAAGCGATAAGTCAAAGTTTCATTTATTTAAGTTATTTCTTTTCTTTGCGAAGTATATATATTTTATTTACTAT
>NW_027108578.1:100057-109068 GCF_000696795.3 Halyomorpha halys
ATTTAAAGTGAAATAGAAATAAAATATAAAGCACGAAACATGGGCGTTGATGACCTCAGGGTTTTGCGCCCTTAAGCCCCAGACAACAACAACAACAACCTTGAGACGCAATCCAACCGTACCGGTAAAACTCTGTCAGCGTTAAAAGCGCGGTTTTCTAGCAACTTTCAATTCTTATTATTGTACAATATTTGGAACGCAAATTCAGAATTGAGCGCGTACAGATCAAGGTTTGTTTATTTCCCAATAACATATAATCATACAATCTAATTAACATATAAACATATAATCTAAGTTATAGTAATAAACATGTTCTACTATTTACTATTTATTTTTATTCCATTCCACGTTACTATTTAATAAAAATCCGAAAACATTTAATGAAAGTCTAAAAGTGGTTAAATGTGATTAAAAGTGTTTTTTTATTATATGACTATTTAGCTATATCTTATTATAAAATAAATAATTACTATTATAAAGATTGTCGAAATAAAATGTATTATGGATAAGGAAAAAATATAAACTTCAGGTGGGAGATAAAGTATTTTTCATATACTTAAGTGAATCTTAAGCCTTAAACGTATTTATTGAAATTCCATATTATATCATAACTAATAAATACAATAAGTAGCTGTTTATTGTACCATAAGGGACGCGACAGCCTTGCACGTTGGGGCTTGGGCTCTAGATAGCTTGATTCAGAATGTTGTGGGTTTGTTTCCCACCCGGAGCAGTTAATATTTATTTCTTGGGGCTCCCCAGAAATGAATCTTTACACTCCCACTTTGGTTAGTACACTGTGGTAATTTCAAAGTAACCACTAGTCCCACTTGCTGGACTAGAGCAACAGTTACCAACACCAACACTACTAACAATAGCATAATAAATCAGACTTATAGTCACTCCGTTAACATTTCTGTACAAGCAATTTTTGACTTCGATTTTATTTTCAGCAGATTATCATGAATATAATATGAAATAAAGTTTGAAGTTAGTGAGATGGATTAGGTATGCAGTTTATCAGAGAAATATTGGGACATATTTTGAGCCAAATCGAAAACATACAAGTGAGAAAGTAAGGAGCAATCGAGGATTTTTCAAACGATTTTAGATTAAGGATTTGATACAAGAGAAATTCGATAGTTTAATGTTCTAATGTTTTAATGGATCTTACTTATATAAATGTAACAAAATTTAAAAAAAAAATATATATATATGCACACACATTTATGTATATATATTATAATACTTTAATTGTTGAAGAGGTAAGGGGGGACGTCAAAAAATTAAAGCTTAAATTGTAAAAGATATCCGAATAGAAACTCTTCTGTGCATAAGAATATACAAACCGATTTGCTGAAACCTCAGGGAAAAAAATGGATGAATGAATTAAGGTGAAATTAAGAACCTTTAAAAACCTTTTAAAGTGTTTAAGTTGAAACGTAATTTGACATTAATGTCTAGAATGAATCCACTTTAACTCGACAAACCAGAAATAGATATAAGAACGTATGGAGACCTAATGGACAAACCTTATGATACAACAGTGAACGTGATGTGCAGTATGATTAGATGAACTAGGTTTTCTAACTGGAGTTGTTCCAAAGTGGGCTTTGTTGAAAAGTTGTAATAGAAAAATCGTCTTGTTAAGTACTATCGACTGTTTACTATGTGATAGTATCTAATAGCACTTAACAAGTACTACTAGATACTATCACATAGATTATTAGTTTTGTTTGTTATTTTTATTCCATAGATCACTATACATTCTTCTATTACTATTTATTGTCTTTTTTGTGCGAGATTTTGTTTGTTTTTATTATTATGTCAAAAGCTTATTTCTGGAACTTATGCCCTTTATTTTACATCATTATTCTATGTAATAATATTTACTACATAGGTGAAACGTCACAATATTCAATAAATAGAAAAATCAACATTTAACAAATACTAAAAACCATAAAAATACTAATGCCAAAGCATTAGCGAAATAAAGCATAGAAAAAAAAAACATGAATTTAATTTTAAAAAAACTAAAAATTTTAAAAAAGCTGAGGATTTAAGAATCAGAATATATTTAAAATCTATTAATATAATAAAAATATGAAAGACGTAGTTAATTTTAAAACTGATATAGGAGGTGTTGGAGCGCATTGTATGGACATATTAAATTAAATAAATGTTTAAAACATTAATAATTAGTAAGAAAATCAATTAGAATCAATACTTAGCATAGAGAAATAGAGTTGAGGAAATCACCAAAGTAATAACAACTCAGTGGTCAGTCCACTGCTGTTTGGATATCGAATCAACTTAAGGAAAAAAGTGCAATTTAAAAGGTAATTTGTTAAAATATTAATAATCAAATGAAAAAAATTACATTTTTAGACAACAAAATTTTGAAAAACTGTACTAACGAAAAAAATAGTGTTAAAAATAGGACTTATATTCAATTAGGAATATATAAAAAATACAAATTTTTAAATTAAGATAACAAATGTCAGCAAATTAATAGTAAAGTAAGGAAAAATATTTCATATTAAACATTTAAGCATTGAAACAGTTAAAAATTAGTGAAGTGTATGAATGGATAAATGTATGCAATAAATTAAAATCATATAAAATACAATAAAACATTTAAAGAAGATAATATAGATTTATAATAATTGAAAAAACATTAACTTATATACCATAAATTTTCTTTCCATCTTTCTGCATCCTCTCCTGCATAGGCCTTCCCTTTCGAGAGTAATAGTGAGCACTTCCCGGAGTGATCAGCCCTATTGGGATGCGAGTTCTTTCCACTTCTCCTTCCAGACATACCTGTCCCCAGCAGCTCTCCATCAGAGGAGTCCAGCCATCCTCGCACATCGCTCCATATTTTCTTTTGACGTCCTCTTCTTCTTTGAAGGTCATATGGAGTCCATTTTGTGGCAATTTTTGACCATTTGTCATCTTCGCACAGAAGGAGATGCCCTGCCCATTTTCATTTGCTCAATCTTGTCATCATTAGTGTGTCAGTGAGTCCTGTTTCTTTCTGGATCCAAGCATTTTTTATTCTAACCATTTCCCTCACATTCACATTCCCTCTTCCAACATTATTTTGCCACACCTATAGTTTTCTCTCCTGAACTATTGTCAGTGTCCACGCTTGGCATCCATAAGTGACCACTGGGCTAATGCAACTGTCGAAGACCTGCCTTTTTAGGTCAACACTTGTTTTCCCCCTCATGATATAGTGAGGTGTATAGTTAAATATTAAATTATTTGTTTGTAAATGTGTAATAAAAAAAAATTAAATGCCATGTAATATTTGTTGATTGTAACTGTATGTTAATGATAAGTATTTTTATTTAAGAACATGATAATGGACAGAATAGCCCTAAACGTTGGTTAGAAGATATAATGAATAAAGAAGTAAAATAAAGTATAAATTCCTGAAAAGAAATAGAATAAAGTTAATAATAATTAACCGTTTGGAACTTAAGTGGATTATTATTGATTATTTATACTTAAATAATTATGATACTTTCTGATTGCTATATGGTTTGTACGCAGCTTTGATGAAGGCTTACAATTAAGGACGAAACTACACCCTCACTATTTTGAATGATAATGTTTAAATAGTAATTGTATATTCGTTTTTATCTTTATACAAATCAGATTTTACCATTTCTTGAGCATTACTCCATGTCACTATATATCCAGTAACCAACCTTAAGTACGACGTGTTCTGACAGATAAGTTGCCAACTGGATATTACTCATTTAGGCGAGACGAAAACCAAGCGATAACAATCCGTTAAGGTTCAGGTCTGCTTGCTAACTGGGTAATCGGTTTGGCTAGGATTGCGTCGATGTAACTGCTAGCCCCTATTTCAGGAAAACGAGGATCAAATCTGAGGAGAACACGAAGAGACATGAATGGGAGGAAGCCATGAAGGACGAGACGGGAGGAAACGTGTTTGTAACTATCATAAAACAGAATATTATACAAATGACTTGAGAATAATTATACCTTCTGGCGAATTGGGAACATAGTTGTTTCAAGGATAAGCGTATTTTATTTTCCATTACACTGGAGTATACAATTATATTTCACAGCATTAATTTTATAATAGGAAGTTGTTGATATATTGATGTTGTAATGATATTTAAAGAGAAGGTTATCTAGTATAAAGATTGTTACTTGTCGACTTGCTTTTGTTCCCAGTAATATATTTTTAAAGACTAAAACTTATACATAAAATTTTATTTCTCTTGCTATATAGTTAGAAGTTAAACCTCCGTTGGGTGCATGTGGGTCTGGTAGTTTTATTTACGGGCCTGGAATGTAAGGACAGCTCACGTTGCTCCGAGGAATGAGCACGTGATGCAGCACGGGCCTGCGTTCACTCCACATCTAAATCTTTCGGGCCGTTCGGTCAAAATCAAAACATCTTCGCACTGATTCCAGACCAGATTTTTCCATCTCAAGTATGCTATTGTTATTGAAATTGGAAGAGATTTAGGGAGCTATCAAAAATACTAAAAAAAAAGTAAATGATATAGAGACAGAGAACAGACTTACACTGTTGTAGAAATAATACTGATTTATTCTCCTCAAAATTTTGCTTATATAAAATATCATTGTCTGTTTATATAGGGTGTTAGGATTACGTCTAAAAATAGCCCTTCCCATACCTAGATATATAAACACAAGAAGGATGCACACTGAAATCCAGAGAAATTTACAGTAAATTTGGAAACAGAAATGATGGCAAGAAGACTTAGGTTTTATGGACATATGCAAAGGATGGCCAAGGAAAGATTGAACAAGAACATTTTCAGTAATATTATGGGATATTAATTTAATCACGGATACACGGTACAAAGCAAACTGGAATCACAGAGGCTTGAGATTTTACAAAGGATTTGAGCGTAAAATCCTGAAACATGCTGTGCTCGTGGTGGACAGTAAAAAGTTCCCGTTCTGGAGGACTTGGATCCTCAAGACCCTCCCGTCAAAAAATAAATAAAAAATATATATTTGATTATGTATATTAGGAATTGTAATTGTTTATATTTCTCCTTCATTGGCAAATTTCTAATATTTAGTTAAAATAACAGATATTTTGAAAATTATAGAAAATAAGTAAAAATATTTCTCACAAGGGAAATGCAAGAATATCGTTTCTAAACACCAACTTATTCCCAGATGAAATTCGTTATCATTTTCATATTAAAATTCGTCATATTGTATTTAATTTGTTAATGATTTTTTGTATCTTCTATGGTATTTAATTAATTTCACGCCCTAATTATAATAATAATTATAATTTATTTATTTGTTTATGGAGCAACTTCCGTACAAATAGAGTTAGCCTATTAAGTATATAGTCAAATATATTATAGTTATTTCACCAAAACAGGGCTTCCTTTATTCCTCACAGAAAAAAAAAAAAATCACTACATATTTAACAACATAAATGAAACAAAAACTACACATCCTATTGAGAAGATAAGTACCTAGCTCTAAATATCAGATTGTGGGTTACATAAAAAAAAGTTATGATCCAGTCGTGAGGCTGACAGAAAATTGACGACTTAATGGTGAATTTAGTATTACATTTATTTAGTTCCTGACTCTATTATTAAATATTATATGAGAGATGTTCTTAAGAACAGCGTGAATGTGAATTTTCTACAGTGTACATTCACAAAAATTTAGCGTTTGGAGTATGCAATTATTAAGGTGAGAAATATGGCACTATTCAATTTCCTGACAGGCAGTTAGGACTTGTTATGAATCGTATCCAAATAGCTGGTTTCAGTGATTGCTGCATTAGCGTAATGGACCGTTGTGACCGGTTGAACTTTGTAAATAGCCATGAGGAATCTTCCCTCATCCGGGGAGACAAATCGCTCCGCCCACGACCTAGCTTAGTCATCAGGAGGTCAGGGATTACTTTCTTCATCTTGGGGAGGATCAAGGTCTAGGCTCTGGGGTTCGTACATATCTTGCTTTAGTGCAATCATAAATCACAAAGTAATACATTAATTAATTGGCTAAACACTATTCCAGGCTAGGGTTTTTATTAAAATAATTACAGTCACTAATTTAATCCAAAAATATTGGCATGTGTTTTTGGTCTGAATTGCTCAGTTTATATTTAATAAACTATTTACAACACCAATTATTATTCAGATTTATATTTTTTCATACAGATGATAGGAGCAGTGGAATAATTCAAAAATATATTGTATTTACACTCTAATAACAGATTATATTAGTAATAATTAACTCTATACTATATTTTCCAATTAATTTACCACATAAAACAAAAACTAAATTACAAAATATCTGGTTAAAACAAGTAAATGGGATAAAACCAAATATATGGTTAGCAGTAGAAACGAGAGCGATTGGATTGAGGAAAATACATTTGAACAAGTAGATAGGTTTAAGTATTTAAGCTCTAAGCGAGGTTAAAGTGGGGAAATGCTCGTATTTTTCAATTTCGAAATTGCTTAGTTTGCACATTCTGTCCAAAAATTTAAAATTTAGAATTTACAAAACTAGTATCCTTCCCACTGTTTTTTACAGATGCAAAACGTGGCCTCTTACACAAAGGGAAGGTTTTTGAAAATAAAATATTACATAAAATAATGCAACCCAGAAAACGATGTAAGTGCATATTTTGATTCTTCATTTCCAATATTTATTTTGGTTTGAATGTGATCAATTATATCACTATTACTTATTGACCAAGTCTGTGGGAGATTGTAATATTTATCAATAAATCAATAAATAATTTAATTTTTAAAAAATCAAATTTGTTATTTTTTCTTGTATGGGTTGATTCCGCCAAATAAATGTTTACGGTCTCGAGTCATAAATCTTTCCATAAAACATATCGTATAATTTTCTCTGAAAAAGAAATTGAGTATATCCATGGAAAAAAAAAATCAGAATACCCTAATAAGGTACTTCTTCTGTCTAGTCTCTGCTTCCTACTAGGGACCTGTTTCATATTGAAAGCCGATAGTATTAGTCCATAAATACAAGTACGCAAACTATAAAGTACTAGCACTAATACGTTTTGTTTCATAATATGGACGACTTTTAGTGATATCACATGAATTTAAAAGTAAAAATTGATCTGGCAGAATTTTATAAGTCAGAGATTTTGTACCTCATAAAAACTACAAGATTGATAGTATTAGTTTGTACTTAATTATGAAACAGGGCCCAGATAGGTCCAACTTTGCTAATCGATTCTCTCAATTCATCACGTGTCATAGGGATTAGTGCTAGGATGCGTATATCTACGTACAAATATAGATATTAGTATCAATTCCAAAATCAGTATTAGTATTAGTATTAATTCCAATATCAATATTTTTCTTAAATTTCAAGTGTCGAAACTGTCATGACTGCAACTATCGTAAAATTTGCACAAATGCAGCAGATACAATACTTCCTGCCATGATCGCGAACTATATCTGCATAATATAATTTAACTTGTTTATTTATAGATTTTAAACATTATTTCAGAAATATATTGCTATATTTGAATAAATAACAAATTATTTAAATGAATAAATGCAGATAGCTATTTTATTGAGATTATTTCATCAAATAAACACTTGATGAAATATTTCTTTAATTTATTTTTCTAATAAATAATTAAAAAGAGCACTGGTGTAAGGCACAGTGTTATTATTTCCCGGCCCTTGGTTCGAATGCTGCTTTGGATTATTATTTATTATATCAAATCATCCGTAAATCAATTCAATGGATTTTGGAGTCCTCCTGTGACCCAGTATGTGTAACGTGGGTACCGTTGACTAGGAATGAAACTTGGTAGTTGAGTATGATTATGAAGAAAACCTCTCCTTGTAGAACTGTTAAAAAAACAAAAAAAAACAGTACTCTCTTAAAAAGTACTGAACCTCTGAGGGGTTCTAGGATTTAAGAAGAACAAGTGTTAACAGTAAAATCCAATCCCGTATTGTCGAAACGCAAGATAGGGAGAAAAAAATAAATAAATAAGAGCACCAATCCCTAATATATATATCGGTGGATAATTATATTTATTTTTTTAAAATTATAAAATATAAAATATTTTAGCTGTAAACGGTAAGGCAGGAGGTCAGTAAGCAGCGGATGCAGCTTCAGCTAGCAAACAGATCGGTAGAGGTTCCCCTCCCACCTAAGGAAGTGTTACTCTATGGAATCCTGCTTTCTCATCCATTGCCGCTTTGCTTCCTAGGCCTTTATTCTCATCCTCAGTCTAAATTTATTCTTACGTAACAGATAGGTAATGAACCGTTTTCCCAGAATTTACAGTTAACAAAGAACGTGAAAGGTAAGCAGAAAATTCTTCCGAAATTGATAGTGTTTTAAAAACATTAACGGTGGTACTTTCCTCATTCAGTATAAAATCCTTTCATATAAATATATATATTTATATAGTTTGAGAAAATAATAGTGTAAATCTAGAAAAAGTACTTCAATATAACCCAAGACCCATAGGTTCTAGTTGTACAAGATTTTTCTCTTTAATTAATTTATTGAAAAACGGATAATTTAGTCAGGATATTGGACGTGTGACAATATTTTATATTTGACACGTTTACCTGTATATTAATAGGATATGTATGCCCTAGTTACATTTTACACTGTCATTAAAATATAGTTACTACTATATATTATGTATGGAATGCATTTAGTGTTGTTGGTGTCCAGCTTGCTTGATAAGTAAGTGCTGCTGAGTCATGCAATACTTAACATGTTTTAAAAATTTTCTTTTGTCCATCAATAAAAAATTTATGATTGTCCCCTTTAATGATTTATTCTTTACTTATGTTTTTATATTTTGTTTCAAGTACTACTTTAGTTTTTTTTTAGTCAAATTTGTTGTTTTATGAATTTTGATGAAAGTACCAGAGGTTGTGTGAGTAGGCTCTCTCTCTCTCTCTCTCTCTCTCTCTCTCTCTCTCTCTCTCTCTCTCTCTCTCTCTCTCTCT
>NW_027108578.1:109278-115209 GCF_000696795.3 Halyomorpha halys
TCCCTCTCCCCATTATCATTTAATCAGAAGATTAGAATTTAAGGTAGTGAAGAAATAGCTGATGTTTGAAGAAAGCTAGGAGAAGCATTTCCAATAAAAATAGGCAAGAAATTGCAAAATCAGTTGAAACGCACAAGAAAGAGTTTGTCAAAGGAACTTGTATAGTGTTTTAAGTTTTAAGAATATATTTTTATATAAAAACAAAGATAAAAAAAAAATACTGAAACGTATACATTTGACAGGTAATGATTTCATGACCTTTCGCGAATACCTTAAGTCCCATAATTTTTCGCTGCAAATGTGTGCAGAGAGGATTACAGGAAGAAGCAGAGATTATTCAGTATTATCAGAGATTCCTCATGATTTATTACACAGTCCTAACTCAATGTTTGCCACTACCATCGAAATTATTTTCATCAAGGTACTACATCAGGTGCGTGCATGCATATTTAAGGAGATAACCTTTTACGAGTTGATTTAAAATTAACTTTATCTTCTCATGATTTTTTTCAAACTTCTTCATCTCCATTTACTGTTCTCCAAACAAAGAAACCTTTCAAATCATGATGCTGATTTAATAATTTCTAATTAATTTATAAACCAAACCCATTAATACTTAATCTTTCATCCTTAACAATCCCTGATAATCCTCCGAGGCGTCTGAAAAGAAGATGGCCACGGGACCTTCTTATTTAAATTAATGTTTGAAGTACCACCAATGGGTGGTTCCTTCCCAAAATTTTCAAGTGTATATGAAACAAACAACATATTTACTTATTCTATTATTTTGTACAGTTGTAAATTACATTAAATAAATAAATAAAAATTTGAAAACCCCGGACTTTGTTTATGTTTTAACGAACTGTGTTAGAAAATTTCTAAGATAAAAAGACGACACAAAAAAAAAAAAGTCGCATAATTTTCAGGCTTCTGAAATAATTATTTTCATATATAATGTAAGGCATATCATAGATTTGAATTATATTTCTTCCTGGTAATTGTGTTTTGTGGTAGTTATCGCAATCTACTCATAGCCTTAGAACCCAGTACGCCCACATATGTCACAGGCAAGGCCATGTGCTACAAGACATAAACGTTCCGATACAATAATAAATAAAAATTGAGGATTAATCTCCAACAGAGGTCAGTACCTTGGCCGACTGAACTGACTTGCAGGCTATCCGTTCTTCCGCTCTCGCAGAATATGTTGCAACCTTCTGCAATTTTATTGCAGCTCGTTGTCGTTGCAATGGGAGCTTGTTTCCTTAACTACAGTCTTACTGAATAAGCGTATTCAACTTCCTGCTGTGGATGTCCTCCTGCAGTAGTGCAACCACTAGCAATACATTCCTATTTTATTATGGTGGGAGTTACCGCGTTGAAATGTTCATTTAAAAGGGAAAAATAATTCTGCCGACGTAATTGCCGGTTTAGTATGATGAAAACCCTCTACGTGATTTTTCCCGTACTGTTCTTACAGTCCTATTATTTTCTTAAATTAATTTGCTTGTAACTTCTAAGGAGCTCATTAAGTAAATCACCATTTTTAATGATAGTAAATTAACTTTCCTTTTTATGTACCAACAAATACAAATCACAAAACTCTGTTATGGTTCGCGCATCACAAAAGTTTGCCTACTACTTATTTTCCTAAGTTTTGAGTAGATTGATAGACTCGTGTTCAAAATTATTACTATTTATTGTTATTTTAAAAAAAATCTAAGTATAGAAAGGGGGAAATTGTGATCAAAACATTTTTATTTGTCTGTTGCTATAAAAATAAATATTTAGTTGTTCTTAAGATGGAATATTTTCTAGCATAAAAAATATGACGAAGTCGTAAACATACTATCCTTGCTATTGAAAGACATCGAGCAGTCAAGGTTCTTTTTTCCGATTCGAACCTGTCTGTATTTTTCATTTTTTCCTATAGTTATCTATCATTTTTTTAAATATTTTGTATTATTATTTTCAACTATAAGAAATTGTTATTTATTACAAATAAACAAGATAGAGGTACTTTAAAAAAAGATTTTCTAATTCAGCATTTAAGCGCTGAGACTATTTTAATGATAATGCAACCTATTTGGTATTTAAAAGCACTTAATTACTCGTTGATTCATCAAGTTTTATCAAAATGGTTGTAGCAGCAAAACCGTTATAGCGAAAATCGAAACATATGAAAAATCGATTATATAAATTGACACTCGATTTTAGCGAAAACTTTTCGTTTTTGATCTAGGCTGTTAACAAACAGACACTCAGATCATTTAGCAAAACTAAGTTTTTTTGATCCAGAGAACCTCAAAACATGTACTTCAAAACATTCCGAATTCAAAATTTTGCTTAATCTCAATAATTTCCTTTACTGTATATTCCATGTATAGGTAGTTCTTTGTTTAAGTAGCGGAAAAAATAGAGCTCCCTAGCTCCTTCATCAGAGCATTGAAATAGGGAGGAAAAAGAAATAATTACTCCATATAAGAGTAAGTTCAAAGTCAGTGCCATATTAGCTGCCAATAAAGCTCAGTAAGTTCTAAATCTAAATGATAAAAAGTTAGATATAGCACAAAAATAAATACGTTACAAATGTTCCCATATTGTAATAAAAAATACGAATTATGCTTGCTTAATAAATAAATTAATTCTATGGAATTTTTCAACTACAGTTCACATTTGCCTTACCCCGTTTGGAGTTTAACAAATTATAGAAAATTAGAAAAAATTCTAAACTTGTCTAAATAAATAACAACACTTCCTCACACACAAATAGCCCACCATGTCCCAAGACTCATGCAACTCCAAGTCAACAACTTATTGACTTATAAAATTACTGCATAATTCAGTAAAACATTATTATCTAAAAATTTATTAATAAAAAAAAATTGGCAACTAAAAAAATCCTCTCTAAACGCTATTTATTCAAAAACAGACAGGGAATATTGCTCAAAACAAACTACGTTAATATTGTTCATGTTTGGATTTAACATACTAATTTATATCTGGCTGTGACTGATATTTATTGTTTTGTTATTGTAGCAGGTCTAGTAATAGAACTCCCTTGCAAAGTAACTACAACTCCTGACCCTTCATTGGTTGTAGAGATTAAAATTTATATCAGTATCTGTGTATATTTTGTAGGTTGTTTGTTTACAGTAATGAGTTACAATTTTAAAAGTATCATAAATTAAATAATTTTTTTATTATATGGCAGCTAGTTATATAGGTTCATTGTAAGGATTTGTATCCATAATCATGTGAAATAGTAATTTTATTAGTTTATATAACTTTTTTTTTGACATAAAAGAAAAATAAATAAAGCTGTATACAGCGAGTAAGACTACATATAAGATATACAGAGCTGGGAGCTGGATGATTTTGGCGTCAGAGATTTGTGAATCCAATTATAAAAAAAAAGACTGAGTTGTATTTTACCAAAAAATAAATAAATCCGAATCACAAAAAAATATGTTTGGAATCTTGACGGAAATCCAAAAGGGCAGAAACATAATACTTTGCAGTGAAAGTTGCTGGTTAGATCTGGTTTACAGATATTAAAAAAAACGCAGATGACCGATCCTGGTTAAGAGAAATCTGAAGCAACACGAGAACCACTGATCATAACGAGATATTCAACACGGGACATCCTTTCAATACATTAGTGAAAGTTTATAAAATATCGAATTTCAGATATGTAAAAATAACTCAAATTTATTTATACGAATCATGAAACCTTATTATATTATTATAACGGTTGTTTATTTACTATGTTATCAGCGCATCCTTCCGATCTCTTGATTTCTTTCTGAATTAATTTTGCTACATCACCAATTGATCACCACATTGGAGGCAAAATACATCGTTTATTGTAAAGTACTGTACCTTACTTTAGAATAATTTAATGAAATGCACATTCCTTCTCAAGATGCCACTAGCGCTCCTAACGTTTTTACTGGAGAACTATTAAATATAATCATTAAAACTAGAGCTAGTATTGTTTATTTTTCGATCAAAAATATTATTCTATTATTTTAAAAAAAAATACTTTGCATTGAGACCAGTATGTATATATCTTATGAACAAAACTCACATTTTCGATCCCTGAAATGTTGAATCATTTTAATTTTATTTTATGATATGAATAAACGATCTAGATAAACGTTCTATCAAATTCATCTTAATATCATATTTTATTTATAATACTTAAATTCAATACCAACGACGCGACAGGATGCCCTGGAATCCTGGAGTTCTACCATCCCATCGATATTTGGGTAGCTGGGCTTGATTCGGGGTTTTCTCAGCAGGATGTAAATATTTTATATAAGTAAAGATTTAATTTTAATTATTTACCTTAGTTGTTTTCTTATTTTCTATTATGTATCCAGTTATCTGTCTGTCTTTGTTTATGATGTGCATAAACAATTTTATTTTTATTCCTTTTAGTTTATACTTAATTATTTTATTGTATTTCTATTATTATTGTGTAATTTCAGTTAATATTTAGCCATACTGCCAAATACATGGGGTTGCTATAAAATACAGCATGGCTATCAATCCATGAACATTTTTTTTTCCTACCATATCATTTTAAAATCAATAATATCATCCACAAAGACCTCAATGTTCCATTTGTAACCGATCTAGCCCGAACCAGATATCAATCCTTCCATTACAAACTCCCTAACCACTTAAATCCATTAGTTTCTATCTTGCTTCCTCTTTTATTCCGGACAATCCTCCGAGGCGTCTGAAAAGAAGATGGCCTCGAGACCTTATATTGTAAAAATGTTTTTAGAGTGCTAATTGGGTAGTTTCTCTACATGCTTGCCCCATACCATTATGATTTCCTCAAATTTACTCGATGTATTTATGTACAGTTGTAAATATCAATAAATAAATTTAAAAAAAAAATCAATAATCTACTAAATACGATATATTGTAACTATTCCCCCCATTTAACAATTTTATTTCATTTAATAATCCTATTCCATTTATTTGGAATTTTTTTTTTGTTAAATTGTTCTTTTCTCGGCAGGAGGAAAATCGACATTCTCTCCTCGATAAATCCTAAAATATGTATTTTTTAGTGCCGAGAAAAGAACAGTTCAAAAAAAAAAAAAATGAAGGCGTATTGCAATCGGGAGGGATTAGGCGATCTCACCTCATCCCATTTGAATAGGATTTTTTTTTCTCTTTCAGTTATTCATTAAAGTATTTAATATTTTATATTTGAACATTGTTTATAATTACTAACAATTGAAACTATTTATATTTTTAAATACACAAAATTAAAGTTTCTTTAGAGGAAGATTTTTTGAAAATTCGACGTTTTAGTCAAGTTGGACTATTTGGATGAGGATAAGACCTATCTAGCATCTAAGTCCAATTAATGTTGTTTGATATACCCAATTTAATCTAAATCGTTAAAGCCATTTTTAAGAAAATGTGAAAAATTATATAAAGTGGCACTTACAGTCAGATAATTTTAGCGAATTAGTTGCTGTCTGGTCCAAGGCATAGGCAGGTCTTGAAAGATAAATATCTAAAATAAACTTTTCTAGATTTTCTAAAAAGGAGGAGGAACGAATTTTTTTTAGTTTGTGGACCTGTCAATTTATGTTTTAACTTATTCCTTACCTTAACTTATTTATTCATTAAATTATTTCTTTTAGCATACTCATTCAGTTAATTACTTCTTGTAACTGACATTTTGTTATTTTAAATCTATATATTAGTTTTTATTTTTATTTATTTATTTTTTTGTAAACTGATATACTACTGTGAATTTTATGTAGTTGGTTTGATTTTATATTACTATTTAATAGTAATTCGTTTAATTTGTGTAACGGATTGAACATGGGTAGCCGATCATTGGAGAGGGGAGGTCTGAGAGAGTGAAATAGCGAGAATAAAATTGTCAAATGGAAT
>NW_027108578.1:117179-117720 GCF_000696795.3 Halyomorpha halys
AGTCGATAGGCACTGTAGCAGTATAAGTAGTGATTTTTATGTACCACTCTATAAAACTGACTAATCTAGACATTTAATCGCCTATAAATAAAATACACGAGAACCACTGATCATAACGAGATATTCAACACGGGACATCCTTTCAATACATTAGTGAAAGTTTATAAAATATCGAATTTCAAATATTAGAAAAATGACTCAGATTTATTTATCTGAATCATGAAACCTTATTATATTATTATAACGGTTGTTTATTTGCTATGTTATCAGCGCATCCTTCCGATCTCTTGATTTCTTTCTGAATTAATTTTGCCACATCACCAATTGATCACCACATTGGCGGCAAAACACATCGTTTATTGTAAAGTACTGTACCTTACTTTAGAATAATTTAATGTAGTGCACATTCCTTCTCAAGATGCCACTAGCGCTCCTTAACGTTTTTACAATGTTCCATTTGTAACCGATCTAGCCGAATTATTTTACAAACTCCCTAACCACTCAAAACCATTAGTTTCTATCTTGCTTCCTCTTTTATTCC